>NC_045806.1:73375037-73675037 GCF_009873245.2 Balaenoptera musculus | reverse complement strand
GAAATAAGCTCCAAATTCTGATTTAATGTTTTTTTGAAGCTGAACCAGTGAAAAGCTGACCCCATAAAAGTAGAACTGAAATGTTTGAGGCTCTAACATTAGCCCTGGCCTTTTTAGATAGTATTAAATGAATTCTATTTTGGTCACACTGAGAATCATGATTACATCTTTAGCATTCCCCAGGACAAGACATATGAAGACTCTTGCAGATAAAGCTAAGCATTGTTCAAGAGCTATATCCGTTGCAAGCTATAACATTTCTGAGAGAAAAAAAATGCGTGTTTATATGATAGGGAGAAAATATATATAGGAATCAGTATATATATATATATATATATATATTCTTCATTCAAAACATCTCAGCACAACTCACCTTAACTGTCCTGCAATTTAAATCATCATCTTCTTGTCTTCTCAAATACTAGCTAATATTTATTGAACATTTACTGTGTAATTTACTGTTCCAATTTTTCTACGTGCATTAATTTATTTATTACCAACAACCCATGAAGTTGGAGCTATTATTATCTTTCTTTTAGAGATGAGAAAACTTAAGCATTGAAAGAATGAGTAACTTATCATCATTGCACAGTATATAAGGACTAAACTCAAAACTTCACCTCAAGCTGTATCACTTCAGAACTCAGTGTTAATTGCTATCATTGCTATCCTATGCTATCTCAAGTAAGAGAGAGTTCAACAGACTTCTTAATAAAAAAAAAAGTCTGTTAAATATAGTAATTTAGTATAAGATAGTCAAGTTTTGTTTATTTTTCCTACCATTGGACATGTGACTTTAAAACGGAATGTTACAGAAAAAACAGAAGCATTATCTCAAGAAAAAAGCTACATGTGTAAAATAATAGAACATAGATATGTTGGTCTTTGCTTCCAGTTACTGACACAAAGCTTCCAAATCCCTTGTAATTTCCTAAATGATAAAAACACTAGGAATATCTTTTGTTCTAATAGTTGGTCTTTGACTCTGGTTCCTGACACAGAGTTCCTAAATTCCTTGGAATTTCCTGAGTAACAGGACTGTCTTTTGTTCTAACAAGGTGACTCGATAGTCTGCTGGATAGCTTCAGGATGAGGGTTGGTCTCCAGAAAGACTAGGCTACGATTAGAAGCTCCAAACTTTCAGCCCCACCTCCCATTCTCCTGGAAAGGGAGAAGAGCTGGAGATTGAGTTAATTATTGGTCATGCCTACATGAGGAAGCCTCCATAAAATTCCCAAAGTATGGAGTTTGGAGAGCTTCTTGGTTGGTGTGCACATCTATGGGCTGGGAGGGTGGCACACCCCAACTGTAAAGAGACAGAAGATCCTGCACTTGGGATACTGCCACACCTTGCCATATGTATCTCTCCATCTGGCTGTTCATGTATATCATTTATCATATCATTTGTTATATAATAAACTGGTAAAAAATAAATATTTTCCTAAGTTCTTTGAACCATTCTAGCAAATGATTGAATCTGAGAAGGGGGCTATCGAAGTCTCTAATTCATACCTGATCAATCAAAAGTACAGGTGATAATCTGGATGTGCTACTGGTATATGAGGTTGGAGGAGCACTGAGCACTTAACCTGCGGGGTCTGTGCTAATTTGTTAGTGTCAGAATTGAATTGTAGGACACCCAGCTGGTGGAATTCCACATAGTGGAATTGTGAGTGAATTTGGGATTGGAAAGTGAGTTATTTTTCATATTATGCTTTTCTATATTGTTTGTAATTTTAATATTTATATACATTCCTTCTATAATGAAAGAATATATTTCATTAAATATATGATATATAGATAGATATTTATACAAATTCAGTGAAATAATGTGCATATGTTAAAACAAATGAGGTAGACATCTATACTAAGTCGTATATATCTTAAACACATATAGTTGAATGAAAGAACATTGCAAAAGAAAATATATAGTATGATATCACTTGTGTAAAAAGCATATATATACACCAATATTATATATATATTGAAATATATGCATGTATTTGTATCTAGTTATCTTTCTATTTATTTGTTTATGCACTGAAAATATATGAAAGCATACAAATAAAACTTTATTATTGGCTACTTCTGGGGAGGGTTGTTGGAGGGAAAATTAAGGTCTTTTACTTATTAAGTTAAATGTCTCTCTTCCTTCTAAATTTTCTTTCTACAAAAAGCTTGTATTGAATGTATTGATTAAAACATTTAGAACTATTTAAACTAGTTCAATGCATTATGAAACATTTGCATTAGGGCATTACATGTATGAGTATGAAGGATGCAATACTGAAAGAAATATGTCATTATGCCAGTTTTTTTCTGCTGTTTTCAAAAAATTAAAGTATGTTATAAAGATATTTTATGTTCTGTACCTTCTCCCTTTTATCTCTCTTTTCTAGTTCCATGCTAGAATAGCAACAATTTTTCCTTTTTAGTATGATAGATAGATAGGTATATAGTAGTCCATTTGTGATCACTTCCTCAGTCAAAATGCTCTTACTGTCAAAGGAGCAGTAATTTGGAGACATCACGAATGTACCTAATAGAAGGCTAGAAACACTGCATAGTGGATTGTCCAGAAGAGAGATACTAAGGGAAAAATATCATAGTTCCATTTTCCCTTTCCCTATCTTAATTATATTTGTCTAAAATACTAAATTTCTTTCAGTTTTCGGTCACCAATGTCATCCCCTAGTCATCAAGAGGATGGAATGCTGTAATAGCAAACAGAAAGCTTTGATTTCAGTTGTGGATTCACCATTTACTTTGATAAGTCATTTAACATATCTGAACTAGTTTTCTTAAAATTTAAAGTGGCGATTATACTATCATGGTGAGGACCAAAAGAATATACCTTATTAGACTCTCATAATCTTTAAAATAATATTTATACTCAATGGGGGAAAAAAACTGAAAGCTTTCCCTTCAGTATCAGGAAGAAGGCAAGGACACCCACTCTTGCCAATTCAATGCAACAGAGTAGTAAAAGTGCTAGCCAGAGCAATCAGAAAGGAAAAATAAATAAAAGAAATCCAAATTGTAAAGAAAGAATGTTCTCCTTGTTTGCAGCTATCATGATCCTAAATGTACAAAAGCTACAAAAATAAATAGTTAGAACTAATAAGTTCAGTAGTTTCAGGATACAAAATCAACATACAAAAATCAGAAAGGGAAATTAAGAAAACAATAGCATCAAAAAGAATAAAATATTTAGGAGTAAACTAAGAAAGTGAAAGACTTGTATACTGAAAACTTACAAAACATTTGATGAAAACTTATGCACAGCAAAGGAAACAATCAATACAATGAAAAGGTAACCTACATAATAGGAGAAAATATTCACAAACCATATATCTGATAAGGCATTAATCTCCAAAATATATAAGAAACTCCTACAACTCAATAATAAAAAAACCCTAAATGTCCAGTTAAAAATGGGCAGATGACTCGAATAGACATCTCTCCAAATAAGACAAATAAATGGCCAACAGGTATATGAAGATATTCTCAATGTCAAATTATTTTGTAAAATGAAAATCGAAACCACAATGAGATATTACCTCACACCTGTTAGGATGTCTATCAATAAAAAAACAAAAACAAAAACAAAACAAGTGTTGTTAAGGATGTGGAGAAATTGAAAACCTTGCACATTGTTAATGGAAATGCAAAATGGTGCAGTCACAATGGAAAACAGTATAGAGGTTCCTCAAAAAATTAAAAATAGAACTACCATATAATCCAGCAATTCTACTTCTCGGTATTTATCCAAAATATTTGAAATCAGAATCCTAAAGAGTTATTATTACTCCCATGTTAATTGCAGCACTATTTGCAATATCCAAGATGTGGAAACAACCTAAATGTCCCTTGACAGATGAATGGATAAAAAAATGTGATCTGTACATACAATGAAATACTATTCAGTCTAAAAAAGAAGGAAATCCTGCAATATGCAACAACATGGATGAAATTTGAGGACATCATGCTAAGTGAAATGTCAGTCACAGAAGAACAAATACTGCATGATTCCACTTACATGGCATAACTAAAAGAGTCAAACTCAGAGAAGAAGAGAGTATATTGGTGGTTTCCAGGGGCTGGGTAGAGGGGAAAATGAGTTGCTAATCAATGGCTATAAAGTTTCAATTATGTTATACAAGGTAAATAAGTTCTAGGGACCTGCTGTATAATATTGTGCCTATAGATAACAAACTTCTACTTAAAAATCTCTGTAGAAGATAAAGCTCATGTTAGTGTTCTTACCACAATAAAATAAAAATAAAATAAAACAATATGCTAATGTACTTATAAACTGTTATAAATGTTATCAATAATATATTTTCTATAATGCAGGAGAGGCATGTTCCCAATTTCCTGAAATAGAAAATATATTGGAATTCAAAAATAGTCTGATTTCCAACTATATCATCAACTTAATTCTTCCACGCTAGTGAGATCATAGGATTTAGTGTTGTGTCTGCTGAAAATAAATATCAAGTATGTACATTTACATTATCACATTAAGGTGGATAATCATGTCAGTATTGCCAGAATTGTATGTTTTTAATGGTGAATGAGGTACAGTAAAATGTAATATAGGTGAATGTGTGGTAGGAAACAAAGAAGGCATTCAAATTGTTCTTAGACTATGGTCAGATGAAATACAAGATTACCTGTTAAAGTTATATTTCAGATAAACAAATGAAGTTCAAATTTAACAGGGCATCTTTTGTCTTTATTTGTTAAATCTGGCAACCCAATGTTAGGTCAGTCTTCTTAGTCATATTTTATATCTATAAGAAAATTTAATCCTTGCTCTGCTCTTCCCAGCAATAAGTGGTGCATCACTTTGAAATTATGCCCATTCCCCATCCCAAAACAGATCCATGCACACTCACTTATTCAAGGCAACCAGAATAAAGCAAAGTAAACGGAGTGTAAATTTGGAAGGAACAACCTACAAATTTACCACTAGGCTTTAAGCTTGGAGAAAAAAGATATTTTTTTATTTTAATCACCCATGGGACTAATTTACATCTTGCTCTGTTTTGTGCAGTCAGTCTACAGTGGTATCCTTTTTTCTTTTTTGGTATCTCTCTGGGAAAGATTTTAATTTGATATGGAATCTTAGGAGGTGCTTGACAGAGGTGAACCATGTTGCCAAGTACTTGATTGTCAAATGACATGCATAATGAATGTAAAGGAAGAACCAGATGATTTAGGTTGTCCTACTAGGTCAAGGATGTAGGCAATGCCTGATAATTGCTGCTGATCATTTTTCTGGCACTTTCAGGCACAAACTGTAGCGGATATTAGTATAACTATAAATTTGTGTAATTTGTGAAATTGCTATTTCTAATGAATGAGGAATTTCCCACTTTATAAGGCTGTGTCCCCAAACTAGAAGCCTGAACTTGCTTTCCCAGCCTGACTTGCAAACCACACCAGTCACACAACCTAAACTCTCCAATCAAATAAACCTGCAAGACACTTTGATTTGGAAGTTAGTGACATGAGGAGGCAGGCATTCATTCTAGCAAGGGTGGTAGCAGAGGTATTCAGTTTTCAGAGAAGTAAGTGGAAAAGTTCTAGTGCTCACCACTAGCAGTACAAGCTGTAGTGTCTGACTCAGAAGTGGCAGTATTACAGTCCTCCAAAGGAGCAGTCCTGTAAAGTAAATTGGGTTTTCCCTAACCTTTCAACTTCCAACTCTTCTTTTTCAGTCCTCTCACAGACTCAGTGAGCTACTTAATGTTTTTAAATGTATTCTTTTGATGCTTAACTAGTTAGAGAGTTGTGTTATTTTTTGTAACTAAGTACCCTGATTTATTTTGATAATATCATATAATAGTAAAATAATATCTGCCAGTGTTAAGCATCTACAATGTCCAAGGAATTCTGAATGAAGATTTCAAAGTGCCAAACTCACACCTACTTTCTATTCTAGAATAGTCAAAGATTAAGCAATTTAATGTAAGTTTCTTAGTTTCTTTGGCTTCAGTTTCCACATCCACAACACTTATATTAGAACTTAACATCAACCACAGACTGAGTAGTATCAGGTACAGAGTACTGAAATGCATAATAGTTACACGATCAAGTTGAATGGAAATAGAGTATATACAGAGATGGCTATCTCTGATAGATACAGAGATGGTAGCAAATCTGGTTAATTTGCCTCAAGTTCCTAAAAGGCATGTTTTAGAGAAGATAGAGATCATGTAGTTCAGAAATACCACAAAATGATGAAGGCAAACATTTTATCGATTATTTCTAACCAGAAGGAATTTTGCAAGCCTAACTATCTATGAAGGACCAGTGAAATAATAGCTTATACTCAGAAACCTCATCTTGGCATATAGCACTTACTTTTTTAAATGACTATATTTTAGAGCAGTTTTTGGTTCACAACAAAATTGAGAGAAAGGTTTAGAGATTTCCTATATGAAATCTGCCCCCATTCATGCATAGCATCCCCTATTATCAACATCACTAAACAGAATAGTACATTTGTTACCAAGGATGAACCTACACTTTACATCATAATCACTCAAAGTCCATAGTTTACCTTAGGGTTTACTCTTGGTATTGTATATTCTATGGGTTTGGACAAATGTATATTGACATATATACATTGTTATAATATCATACAGAGTATTTTCACTGCACTAGAAATGTTCTGCTCTCTCCTACTCATTCATCTTCCCAATCCCACCCTTGTAAAACCAGGATCTTTTTATTGTCTCCATGGTTTTGCCTTTTGGGGAATGTCATATAGATAAAATCATACATTAATAGCTTTTTCAGATTGGCTTCTTTCACTTTTTCACTAATAATATCCATTTAAGGTTTCTCTATGTCTTTTCATGGCTTGATAGCTCATTTCTTTTTAGCACTAAATAATATTCCATTGTCTGGATGTACCACAGTTTATTTATCCATTTACCTACTGAAAGATATCTTGGTTGCTCCCAAGTTTTGGCAATTATGAATAAAGCTGCTATAAACATCTGTGCACAGGTTTTTGTATGGACATGTTTTCAACAACTTTGGATAAATACCAAGGAGTAAAATTGCTAGATTATATGGTAAAAGCATGTTTAGTCTTGTAAGAAACTGTGACACTGTCATCCAAAGTGGCTGTACCATTTTGCATTCCCATCAGCAATATATGAGAATATCTTTTGCTCCTCATCCTTGTCAGCATTTGGTGTTGTCAGTGTTCTGGATTTTGGCCATTGTAATAGGTATGTAGTAATATCTCATTATTATTTTAATTTACATTTTCCTGATGACATATGATGTGGAACATACGCTTATTTGCCATTGGCATATGCCATTGGTGAGGTGTCTGTTCAGGTCTTTGACCCATTTTAAATCAGGTTGTTTGTTTTCTTCTTGTTGAGATCTAAGAGTTCTTTGTATATTTTGGATAATAGTCCTTTATCAGATATGTCTTTTGCAAATATTTGTTCCCAGTATGTGGCTTATCTTCTAATTCTCTTGACATTGTCATTCACAGAACAGAAGCTTTTACTTTTAATGAAATCCTTGTTATCAATTATTTTTTCATGGATTGTGCCCTGGGTGTTGTATCTAAAAAGGCATTACCATACTCAGCATCATCTAGGTTTTCTCCTGTTATCGCCTAGGAGTTTTATAATTTTCATTTTACATTTAGGTTTATGATTCATTTTGAGTTACTTTTTGTAAAAGGTGTAAGGTCTGTGTCTAGATTCATTTTTTTGCATGTGAATGTCCAGTTGTTCCAGCACCATTAGTTGAAGAGACTATCTTTGCTCCATTGTATTGCCTTTGCTCCTTTGTCAAAGGTAATAGACTACATTTATGGGGATCTATTTCTCCACTCTCTATTCTGTTCTATTCTGTTCTATTGATCAATTTGTTTTTTATTTTATCATTATGAAATATTACTGAAGTTTTACAATAATCTTGAAATTGGGTATCATCAGTGCTCCATCTTAGTGTTTCTCCTTCAGTACTGTGTTGGCTATTCTGGGCTTTTTGCCTCGCCACATAAACTTTAGAATCAGTTTCTTGATACCAATAAAATAACTTGTTGGGATTTTGCTTGGGGTTGCATTGAATCTATAGATCAGGTTGAGAAGAACTGACATCTTAATAATATTGAGTCTTCCTATCCATTAGCATGGAATATCTCTCCATTGATTTCATTCATTAGAGTTCTGTAGTTTTCCTCATATAGATCTTATATTTTTTTGTTAGATTTATACCTAAGTATTTCACTTTGGGGGAGTGCTAATATAAATGGTGTTGTGTTTTTAATTTCAAGTTCCCCTTGTTCATTGTTGGTATATGGGAAGGCAATTGACTTTTGTATGTTAACTTTTTTTCTTACAGCCTTGCTATAATCACTTATTAGTTCAGGAGTTCTTTTGTCAACTCTTTAAATTTTTCTACATAGATGTTCTTGTCATCTGCAAGAAAAAGTTTTATATCTTCCTTCCAAGTCTGTATACATTTCATTTTTATTTCTTGCCTTATTGCATAAGCAAGGAGTTCCAGTACCATGTTGAAAAGGAGTGGTGAGAGGGGACATCCTTGCCTTGTACCTCATCTTAGTGGGAAAGCTTCAAATTTCTCACAATTAAGTATGATGTTAGCTGTACGTTTTTTGTAGATAGTCTTTATCAAGTTGAGAAAGCTCTCTTCTATTCCCAGTTTGCTGAGAGTTTTTACCATGAATGGGTATTGAATTTTGTCAAATGATTTTCCTGCATCTATTGATATAATTATGTAATTTTGCTTTTTTAGTTTGTTGATGTGTATAACACTCATTTTGGAAACAGCAGCGTCTAACTCTTGAGGCTCTGGGCATTGCTTAGGTGTTTTATTAAACAGAATGTTACTTATTATTACAAAGAATTACTTATAACTCTACCTCCTTCTGTGTGTGAATGGGTGAGTGAGTGTGTCCTTTTATCTTTTGAGTTCAAGGAAGAATATCCTACTTAGACTTTGCTCAAAGAGATACTTTGCAAATTGTTTGTCAAGATCCCATTGTGTGTTGACCTAAAATAAATAGACTGCTAGATATTTCTCCAGCAAAGATAAGTTTGTTCAGGATAAGCAGGGATTACAATTTGGGGTCTGCAACCATGGTGAGCCACATTCAAGGCTGCATAAGGCAAGGAAAGGAGAACACTTTTATAGAGAGTGTCAACAAAAAAAATAATTAATAGTCATTATAAGAAAGAAATGAAAAAAATTATTCCAGCAACCTGAGGATTATAACCCAGGAGACAGTTTTTCAGAAAGCTCTGAGGACTGTTCTGTCTGTGAGAAGTCAAGGCACAGTTACATAACTTTTTGAGACAAAGGGTTATATAACAAAGTAATATATTGACAGTTTACATAGCCCAACAAAGTGAGTAGTGGGTTACTGTGAACCCTTACAGGATTGAGAAAGAAATGTTATGTATAATGCTGATGCTCAATGCACACTAAAGTAGAGAGGATAGCAGTCAAATGCGCAGAAAAAGAATTTTATGTTTAAAAATGTACTCGTCCTGCGTTAAAAATAATTTTATTTTATCAGATAGAAAAGGAAATTGGGAGGGCTATTGTAAGCAGAGAGTCCATGGCTTTTCATTGGCCAAGTCCTTGACAGGGAAGAAGAGGAGTCTTTCTTTTTTCTGTTGGCTCTGCTATTGTTGCAGGGTATGAGAGCTCCCCCTCTGGTCTCCCAACTCTATTTAATTGCAGTTACTGTTCATTAATTTTTTACATCTGTAAGTGATGAATTTTAATATAAGAAAGTTTGGAAATATAACCTAATCAGAAAGTGCTATACCAGTCTGGACTAGTATCATCTAGCAATACAATAATTCTGAAATAGTACTGAGATTTAACCAACTATAATAAAAATCCATTTGTGTAATTCCAACAATATCAATGGCCAATTAAGTAACATGAACAGGCACTTTATAAACATATAATGCAAAATAATAATAATAAAAATGAATTATATTTTTAAATGTAATAAAATTACCTCTATAAAGAATTGAGTAATATTCGAAAGAAGTTGAATGGATTCAAAATGTGATATCCAGTAGAAAATTTCCAGGAATGTGATATTACTCTCTTCCTTTCATGTTCCTGCAAAATAAATTTCAGGGTTTTCCAGTCTGCCCACAGGCAACTTGATCTTTGCCTCCCTGCCCACAAGTGTATTCTAACCGAACATTTCTCTATAAATTTTTATATTCTCTGAATAAATTATGAATAAAATTTCCAAATGTCACCAAGAAGATTGTATGTGTCAACATCCTCAGGCTACTATTTGGCAATAAATGTCAGAAGAAATTTTTATGGGTTTTAAAGATTATTAGCAATTTGTAATGAGCTTTTTGAAAGATCCATTATTTTATGAGTGAGAACAACTGTCAAATAAATGTATTTGTAATGTCAGGAGTTTTACCACCACATGACTAGAGGCTAAAGTCTAGGTGCTAAACCCCTTCTGGGTTTATATCTCTCAGATAGCTTTTAAATATAGGTATGTCCTTTGTACCTTTCATTAATTTTTCTTTACCTTTTTAAATTAATAATTTAACTTACATTTCTTATGACCCATTATCCCTCATCTATTTCATTAAGGACTCATTGCAGCATTGGAGTTAACCAGTAGCTTTTAGTTACGCAGCAATAGCTATGATTTGGAAGCTGAGCCTGAAGCAATGTGGATTTTATGTCACTAGAGATCTTTTCATCTTTTTGTATTTAAAACAGAAGAAAAGATTTTGTCTTTCTCAGAATAATTCATATCCAATGGATTTTTTCCTATTGAGCAATGAAGCTATAATATTGATTGAATATATAAATAATTCTTATAATTCAAAAAATATGAGAAATATAACTACCTCAGAACATTTCATTATGAATAAAATTCTATCATAACATTAAAAAAGGTACATTAATACAAATTAAAGGCTTAGAAACTCATTTTTAAATATTTAATTGTGTATTTTGTATAAATTGTACCAGTCCAATGTTGTTGTTATGCAGAATATATATATATATTCATTGAAGAAAATGATAAATATAGAATTCATAGTTTTCTTTCTGACAAACTATCTTGAAAAATTTTCTGACATTACTGATCTGTGTGTAAGTCTTAGAATTTATAATTCTATTTTTCAAATTATAGGGCATTTCTGTTTGTTTTTAACACAGCATTAGAGTCTATCAAAATATTTTGTAAATTTAATTTTTCATTGTCTTGTTTTAGATGGTAAAATATGAGTATTCTACATAGTTATCATTAAGAGATATCATTAAAGATATTTTGAAAGGCATATCAGTATTTGTAAACCAAATTATATTAACGATATAGATCACTGGTATTTATAATTATCATTTCACCCCCCACTCCCATCCTCACACACAAATTTTTTCTGTCTCTGATTTCTGACGTTACTGTTTTGTTTGTTTTTTTCATTTTTTTTCTCTTCATTATATATCACATTTTCTGTATTTGCATACCTAGTAGTTTTTTTTTTGAATTTAATTTTATTTATTTTTTTATACAGCAGGTTCTCATTAGTCATCCATTTTATAAACATCAGTGTATACATGTCAATCCCAATCTCCCAATTCATCACACCACCACCCCCACACCCCGTCATTTACCCCCTTAGTGTCCATATGTTTGTTCTCTGCATCTGTGTCTCTATATCTGTCCTGCAAAATGGTTCATCTGTACCATTTTTCTAGGTTCCATATACATGTGTTAATATACAATATTTGTTTTTCCCTTTCTGACTTACTTCACTCGGTATGACAGCCTCTAGATCCATCCACACCTCAACAAATGACCCAATTATGTTCCTTTTTATGGCTGAGTAATATTCCATTGTATATATGTACCACATCTTCTTTATCCATTTGTCTGTCGACAGGCATTTAGGTTGCTTCCATGACCTGGCTATTGTAAATAGTGCTGCGATGAATATTGGGGTGCATGTGTCCTTTTGAATTATGGTTTTCTCTGGGTATATGCCCAGTAGTGGGATTGCTGGGTCATATGGCAGTTCTATTTTTAGTTTTTTAAGGAACCTCCATACTGTTCTCCATAGTGGCTGTATCAATTTACATTCCCACCAACAGTGCAAGAGGCTTCCCTTTTCTCCACACCCTCTCTAGGTTTTGTTGCTTGTAGGTTTTCTGATGATGCCCATTCTAACTGGTGTGAGGTGATACCTCATTGTAGGGTTGATTTGCATTTCTCTAATAATTAGTGATGTTGAGCAGCTTTTCATGTGCTTCTTGGCCATCTGTATGTCTTCTTCGGAGAAATGTCTATTTAGGTCTTCTGCCCATTTTTGGATTGGGTTGTTTGTTTCTTCAATATTGAGCTGCATGAGATGTTTATATATTTTGGAGATTAATCCTTTGTCCGTTGATTCATTTGCAAATATTTTCTCCCATTTTGAGGGTTGTCTTATTGTCTTGTCTATGGGTTCCTTTGCTGTGAAAAGCTTTTAAGTTTTATTAGGTCCCATTTGTTTATTTTTGTTTTTATTTCCATTACTCTAGGAGGTGGATCAAAAAAGATCTTGCTGTGATTTATGTCAAAGAATGTTCTTCCTATGTTTTCCTCTAAGAGTTTTATATTGTCCAGTCTTACATTTAGGTCTCAAATCCATTTTGAGATTATTTTTGTGTATGGTGTTAGGAAGTGTTCTAATTTCATTCTTTTACATGTAGCTGTCCAGTTTTCCCAGCACCACTTATTGAAGAGACTGTCTTTCCTCCATTTTATATCCCTGCCTCCTTTGTCATAGATTAGTTGACCGTAGGTGCATGGGTTTATCTCTGGGCTTTCTATCTTGTTCCATTGATCTATGTTTCTGTTTTTGTGCCAGTACCATATTGTCTTGATTACTGTAGCTTTGTAGTATAGTCTGAAGTCAGGGAGTCTGATTCTTCCAGCTCCGTTTTTTTCCCTCAAGACTGCTTTGGCTATTCGGGGTCTTTTGTGTCTCCATACAAATTTTAAGATTTTTTGTTCTAGTTCTGTAATAAATGCCATTGGTAATTTGATTGATAAGGATTGCATTGAATCTGTAGATTGCTTTGGGTAGTATACTCATTTTAACAATATTGATTCTTCCAATCCAAGAACTTGGTATATCTCTCCATCTGTTGGTATCATCTTTAATTTCCTTCATCAGTGTCTTATGGTATTCTGCATACAGGTCTTTTGTCTCCCTAGGTAGGTTTATTCCTAGGTATTTTATTTTTTCTGTTGCAGTGGTAAATGGGAGTGTTTCCTTAATTTCACTTTCAGATATTTCATCATCAGTGCATAGGAATGCAAGAGATATTCTGTGCATTAATTTGTATCCTGCAACTTTACCAAATTCATTGATTAGCTCTAGTAGTTTTCTGATGGCATCTTTAGGATTTTGTATGTATGATACCATGTCATCTCCAAACAGTGACAGTTTTACTTCTTCTTTTCCAATTGGTATTCCTTTTATTTCTTTTTCTTCTCTGATTGCCATGGCTAGGACTTCCAAAACTATGTTGAATAACAGTGGTGAGAGTGGACATCCTTGTCTCGTTCCTGATCTTAGAGGAAATGCTTTCAGTTTTTCACCATTGAGAATGATGTTTGCTGTGGGTTTGTTGTATATGGCCTTTATTATGTTGAAGTAGGTACCCTCTATGCCCACTTTCTGTGGAGTTTTTATCACAAATAGGTGCTGAATTCTGTCAAAATCTTTTTCTGCATCTATTGAGATGATCATATGGTTCTTATTCTTCAGTTTGTTAATATGGTGTACCACATTGATTGATTTGCATATATTGAAGAATCCTTGCATCCCTGGGATAAATCCCACTTGATTATGGTACATGATCCGTTTATTGTGTTGTTGGATTCTGTTGCTAGTATTTGGTTGAGGATTTTTGCATCTATATTCATCAGTGATATTGATCTGTAATTTCCTTTTTTTGTAGTATCTTTGTCTTGTTTTCGTATCAGGGTGGTGGTGGCCTCATAGAATGAGTTTGGGAGTTTTCCTTCCTCTGCAATTTTTGGAAGAGTTTTAGAAGGATGGGTGTTAGCTCTTCTCTAAATATTTGATAGAATTCACCTGTGAAGCCATCTCATCCTGGGCTTTGGTTTATTGGAAGATTTTTAATCACAGTTTCAATTTCCTTACTTGTGATTGGTCTGTTCATATTTTCTGTTTCTTCCTGTTTCACTCTTGGAAGGTTATACCTTTCTAAGAATTTGTCCATTTCTTCCAGGTTGTCCATTTTATTGGCATAGAGTTGCTTGTCGTAGTCTCTTAGGATACGTTGTATTTCTGTGGTGTCTGTTGGAACGTCTCCTTTTTCATTTCTAATTTTATTGATTTGAGTCCTCTCCTCTTTTTCTTGATGAGTCTGGCTAATGGTTTATCAATTTTGTTTATCTTCTCAAAGAACCAACTTTTAGTTTTATTGATCTTTGCTATTTTCTTTGTTTCTATTTCCTTTATTTCTGCTCTGATCTTTATGATTTCTTTCCTTCTGTTAACTTTGCATTTTGATTGTTCTTCCTTCTCTAGTTCCTTTAGGTGTAAGGTTAGATTGTTCTTTTCATATTTTTCTTGTTTCTTGAGGTAGGCTTTTATAGCTATAAACTTCCCTGTTAGAACTGCTTTTGTTGCATCCCAAAGGTTTTGGATTGTCATGTTTTCATTGTCATTTGTCACTAGGAATTTTTTGATTTCCTCTTTGATTTCTTCAGTGATCTCTTGGCTATTTAGTAACGTATTGTGTAGCCTTCATGTGTTTGTATGTTTTACATTTTTTCCCTGTAATTGATTTCTAATCTCATAGCATTGTGATCAGAAAGGATGCTTGATATGATTTCAATTTTCTTAAATTTGCTGAGGCTTGATTTGTGACCCAAGATGGGATCTATCCTGGAGAATGTTCCATGTGCACTTGAGAAGAAAGTGTAATCTGCTGTTTTTGGATGGAATGTTCTATAAATATCAATTAAATCTGTCTGGTCTATTGTGTCATTTAAAGCTTGTGTTTCCTTATTAATTTTCTGTTTGTTATGATCTGTCCATTGGTGTAAGTGAGGTGTTAAAATCCTCCACTATTATTGTGTCACTGTTGATTTCCTCTTTTATAGCTTTTAGCAGTTGCCTTATGTATTGAGGTGCTCCTATGTTGGGTGCATATATATTTATAATTGTTATATCTTCTTCTTGGATTGATCCCTTGATCATTATTTAGTGTCCTTCCTTGTCTCTTGTAACATTCTTTATTTTAAAATCTATTTTATATGATATGAGTATTGCTACTCCAGCTTTCTTTTGATTTCCATTTGCATGCAATATCTTTTTCCATCCCCTCACTTTCAGTCTGTATGTGCCCCTAGGTCTGAAGTTGGCCTCTTGTAGACAGCATATATATGGGTCTTGTTTTTGTATCCATTCAGCAAGCCTGTGTCTTTTGGTTGGAGCATTTAATACATTCATGTTTAAAGTAATTATCGATATGTATACTCCTATTACCATTTTTTAAATATTTTTAATTAATATTATTAATTATGGGAAAAATGAGACTCAGATTCCTTTGGGTACTTTCAAAGGCAAAAAGCTATTCAAGAACACAAAGTATTAAATCTTGATAAACTCCACTGTAAGTCAAAATAGATTGACAAATTGTATATCAGGCTACATCCATCAAAACGTCATAAAACTTTATCATTAAATTCTGTAATTTTATGAGTTCATGTTTATGCTATTTTTATCTATGTTATGACATCAAATTTAAAAATAACAAATGTAGTCCAAATTTTCCTACCCCAATAATTTACAACAACTTGTTATCTTTTTCCATAAATTGAATGATTTTATTTGAGTTATATAGAGCATTCAGTGCAACAGAAGTGGAACATTGAGACAACATTTAATGTATTCCTGAATAGAGACCTAGTTTCTGTCTTAATGTTAATGTGAATAAATTTCCTCCCTAAAACTAGAAATAAACTTACATGAAAACATAAAAACTCCTTTTTTTTTTAAATGGGTGACTGTCCATAAAATTTTCATAGCAAAGTAAACCAAGGGAGATACAACATACACACATACACACATAAACACACACACACAGCATGTGTGACAAATAATGAGAGACATAGAAGACACATAAAAGTGTCATATAATAGGGGTTGGCCTAGTTTTGTTTTGTTTTGTTTTTCAGTAGGGCTATTCATTTTAGTCTTTTAATATTTTTTCCCCATCTGCTTTATTGTTGAGCAGGAGATTGCTAAGAAATTGTGGAAAGCCTAAGATTTCAATTCAAAACAAAATTATATTGAAATTGTCCAGCCTCTAGTTTATAAAATTAGGATATGGAAGTTATAATGATAATCACCTTAATTCTAGGTGTCAATTGGGACATTTCCAAATTATTTGACAATGACAGTTTGTTTGCCATTGTCACCTTAAAAAAGTAAGCAGCACTTTAAAAACAAAGTCATATTTCTTTCCTTCCCTTATTCTTAATTTTCCCCTACTTGTGCTGTTATTTGAGAAGTTCTCTTAAGGACACAGCACTGCTGAAAACTGGGGAAAACTTGGCTAAAATACTGGCAATCCTGTTTCTAATTGGCTATAGGAGTTACTAAATTATTTCCTCCCCACCTGAGGGTTTAATATTTTTCTTTTTCAGAATATGTAGTCCCCTATGCTCAATATGTATTATTGTTTTTTAAATAGAAATACCTCAAGGACTCCTAAAATTTGGAAGAGAGAGAGAAGACTCTCCAATATACATATTCAAAAAGTTCATAGCTTAAACTTAGAAGTATATTTCTGATTAAAATTTTACCTTCATTCAAAAATGAATAATTTGAAAAAATTGGCACTGGTGAATATTATAATATATAGTGCCTATAGTATAAGTGTGTTTTAAAGCTGAACCCTCAGTTTGTCTAGATTGCAGCATGTGAGTAATCACAAATAATCCCACAATATAGGCTAAACAAAGGGGCAAGACAGAATTGCATGTGTGGTGGAAAATTATCTGAAAATTTTCAAACTCTTTAATACAGTTTACCAGTCCTAGAGTTACAAAGTCTCCTAGAAAACCCTAAAATTTATTTGAAATAAAAATTTTAATGGTTTTGATCTTCTCCTGACAGTGAGCTTATGTATCTCTTGACACACAGTGGCAGAGAAGGGGCAGCTTGATTTTTAAAAATTTAAATACAAAAGAGGAATATATACATTACTTGTGAGACTGAATAGATAGATTTCCAGAAAAGTTGGTGCAGTATGAATATCTGGGTTAAAGACTAAAGGGAGGTGGGGGAAATCCAAATATCTGGGTTACAGACTGAAGGGGGGTAAAATCCAAATGTGAAGTATCAGATGGACCCAAATCAGAAAGACAAAACACAGATGCTTGAGTTACCCCAGAGCTCTGATTGTGCAAAGAGTGGAAAATGCAGCATTGCCAACTAATTGCCCAGGGATGGAGCTAGATCAACAATACCTCATTCACACCAAGAATCAGAATACCTACTCTGAAGCGTAGATCAGCATAGGCATCAGCACAAGAATGTGGACAGCTTCATCTACAGTGATATGGGTACTCACTAAGCTTTTATATTCACCCAGGCACCAATATGAGAAGAAATAAAAGGAAGAGAAAAAGAAGCATGATAGGAAATTGGAATCTTAATTAACTGAATTGGTTATCAAATAATAAACTCTATAAATAAAATGGAGAGGAAGCTCACTTTCTCCACCTGAAAATCCAGTTTCTCAAGCCTGCCAAATTCTTTCAACAGGGGTTAAGACTAGAGTCAGATTTACAGTGAAGATAATAAAGCTTAAACTCTAGAGTCCTTCACTTGCATTGAGCAAGTTTTAATCATGTATGTGCATGACAGTGTAGAGAAAATGTTTTTATGTTTTGCATAATTATGACTTTTTCAGCAAATTTTAGTGAAATTTGGGACCACAGGTAAAAGACAAGTGTTAGAGGTTAATTCACAACTGAATATAAAGTGAGAACTCCAGAGTTATTTCTATGGATGTATGTGTTTATATTTCAAAGGGGAGATGAAACCTGGAGTTATCCTTGTGTTGTAAAGCTGGAGACACTTATGTTACATTTTCCCTAAAGAGATTTATTTACATTCCAAGTGGTAAGAATTAAGAATTTTTCCCTCTATATTTCCAAGGAGGTTTTATCAGAAGGGAGTGGGTAAGAGCTGCCTCTCCTCTCCATCATGTTGTACCATAAACCTCATGTTGATATTCAGAATAATGTTAACATATATTAGAATATTAATATATATTAATATAGTATATATTTATGTATAACTTTAATTTTAATTGATTTATTTTTCTTAAAAAAGGGGTACCTGAATTGCATAAATTTCATACAACACAAAATCTGTTCAAGATTAGATTGGTTCAAGATGGCGGAGTAGAAGGACGTGTGCTCACTCTCTCTTGTGAGAGCACCAGAATCACAACTAACTGCTGAACAATCAACGAGAGGAAGACACTGGAACTCACCAAAAAGACACCCCACATCCAAAGACAAAGGAGAAGCCACAAAGTGACAGTAGGAGGGGCACAATCACAATAAAATCAAATCCCATAACTGCTGGGTGGGTGACTCACAAACTGGAGAACACTTATACCACAGAAGTCCACCCACTGGAGTGAGGGTTCTGAGCCCCACACCAGGCTTCCCAACCTGGGGTTCTGGCAATGGGAGGAGGAATTCTTAGAGAATCAGACTTTGAAGGCTAGTGAGATTTGATTGCAGGACTTTGACAGGACTGGGGGAAACAGAGACTCCACTCTTGCAGGGCACAAAGTAGTGTGCACATAAGGAACCAGGGGAAGGAGCAGTGACACCATAGGAGACTGAACCAGACCTATCTGCTAGTGTTGGAGGGTCTCCTGCAGAGTGGGGGGTGGCTGTGACTCAACATGGGGACAAGGACACTGGCAGCAGAAGTTCTGGGAAGTATTCCCTAACATCAGTCCTCCCAGAGTCCACCATTAGCCCCACCAAAGAACTGGGTAGGCTCCAGTGTTGGGTTGCCTCAGGCCAAACAAACAACAGGGAGGGAAACCAGCCCTACCTATCAGCAGACAAGTGGATTAAAGTTTTATTGAGCTCTGCCCACCAGAGCAACACCCAGCTCTACCCACCACCAGTCCCTCCCATAAGTAAGCTTGCACAGGTCTCTTAGATAGCCTCATTCAACAGAGGGAAGACAGCAGAAGCAAGAAGAACTGCAATACTGCAGCCTGTGGAAGGAAAACCACATTCACAGAAAGATAGACAAAATGAAACGGCAGAGAAATTTTTACCAAATGAAGGAACAAGATAAAACCCCAGAAAAACAACTAAATGAAGTGGAGATAGGCAAACTTCCAGAAAAACAATTTAGAATAATGATAGTGAAGATGATCCAGGACCTGGGAAAAAGAACGGAGGCAAAGTTCGAGAAGATAAAATAAATGTTTAACAAAGACCTAGAAGAATTAAAGAACAAACAAACAGGAATGACAATACAATAACTGAAATGAAAAATACACTAGAAGGAATCAAGTGGAGAATAACTGAGGCAGAAGAACGGAAAAGTGACGTGGAAGACAGAATGGTGACATTCACTGCTGCAGAACAGAATAAAGAAAAAAGAATGAAAAGAAATGAAGACAGCCTAAGAGAAATCTGGGACAACATTAAATGCATTATAGTGGTCCCAGAAGGAGAAGAGAGAGAGAAAGGACCCGAGAAATATTTGAAGAGATTATAGTCCATAACATGGGAAATGAAATAGCCACCCAAGTCCAAGAAGCGCAGAGATTACCAGGCAGGATAAACCCAAGGACAAACACGCCGAGACACATAGTAACCAAATTGGCAAAAATTAAAGACAAAGAAAAATTATTGAAAGCAACAAGGGAAAAAAGGCAAATAACATACAAGGGAACTCCCATAAGGTTAACAGCTGATTTCTCAGCAGAAACTCTACAAGCCAGAAGCGAGTGGTATGATATATTTAAAGTGATGAAAGGGAAGAAACTACAACCAAGATTACACTACCCAGCAAGGATCTTATTCAGATACAACAGAGAAATCAAAAGTTTTACAGACAAGCAAAAGCTAAGAGAATTCAGCACCACCAAACCAGCTCTACAACAAATGCTAAAGGAACTTCTCTGGGTGGGAAACACAAGAGAAGAAAAGGATCTCCAAAAACAAACCAATAACAATTAAGAGAATGGTAATAGAAACATACATATTGATAATTACCTTAAACGTGAATAGATTAAAAGCTGCAACCAAAAGACACAGGCTTGCTGAATGGATAAAAAACAAGACTCATATAGATGCTGTCTACAAGAGACGTACTTCAGACCTAGGGACACATACAGACTGAAAATGAGGGGATGGAAAAAGATATTCCATGCAAATGGAAATCAAAAGAAAGCTGGAGTAGCAATACTCATATCAGATAAAATACACTTTAAAATAAAGAATGTTACAAGAGATAAGGAAGGACACTACATAATGATCAATGGATCAATCCAAGAAGAAGAAAGAACAATTATAAATATATATGCACCCAACATAGGAGCACCTCAGTACATAAGGCAACTGCTGACAGCTATAAAAGAGGAAATCGACAGTAACACAATCATAGTGGGGGACATTTACAGCTCACTTACACCAGTGGACAGATCATCCAGACAGAAAATAAATAAGGAAACAGAAGCTATAAATGACACAAGAGACCAGATAGACTTAACTGATATTTATAGCACATTCCATCCAAAAACAGAAGATTACACTTTCTTCTCAAGTGCACAAGGATCATTCTCCAGGATAGATCACATCGTGGGTCACAAATCAAGTCTCAGTAAATTTAAGAAAATTTAAATCATATCAAGCATCTTTTCCGACCACAACACTATGAGTTTAGAAATCATTTACAGGGAAAAAACCATAAAAAACACAAACACATGGAGACTAAACAAAACGTTACTAAATAACCAAAAGAACACTGAAGAAATCAAAGAGGACATCAAAAAATACCTAGAGACAATTTACAATGAAAACGTGACTGGTCAAAACCTATGGGATGCAGCAAATGCAGTTCTAAGAGGGAAGTATATAGCAATACAAGCTTACCTCAAGAAACAAGAAAAACTTCAAGTAAACAATCGAACCTTACACCTAAAGAAACTGGAAAGAAAAACAAACAAAACCCAAAGTTAGCAGAAGGAAAGAAATCATAAAGATCAGAGCAGAAATAAATGAAATAGAAACAAAGAAAGCAATAGCAAAGATAAATAAAACTAAAAGCTGGTTCTTTCAGAAGATAAACAAAGTGATAAACCTTTAGCCAGACTCATCAAGAAAAAGAGGGAAAGGACTCAAATCAATAAAGTTAGAAATGAAAAGGAGAAGTTACAATGGACACCACAGAAATACAAAGCATCCTAAGAGACTACTACAAGCAACTTGATGCCAATAAAATGGAAGAAATAGACAAATTCTTAGAAAGATATAACCTTCCAAGACTGAACCAGGAAGAAATAGAAAATATGAACAGACCAATCACAAGTAAGGAAATTGAAACTGTGATTAAAAATCTTCCAACAAACAAAAGTCCAGGACCAGAAGGCTTCACAGGTGAATTTTATCAAATATTTAGCAAAGAGCTTACACCTGTCATTCTCAAATTCTTCCATAAATTTGCAGAGGAAGGAACACTCCCAAACTCATTCTATGAGGCCACCATCACCCTGATACGAAAACCAGGCAAAGATACTACGAAAAAAGAATATTACACACCAATGTCACTGATGAATATAGATGCAAAAATCCTCAACCAAATACTAGCAACAGAATCCAACAACACAATAAAGGGATCATGTACCATAATCAAGTGGGATTTATCCCAGGGATGCAAGGATTCTTCAATATATGCAAATCAATCAATGTGATACACCATATTAACAAACTGAAGAATAAGAACCATATGATCATCTCAATAGATGCAGAAAAAGCTTTTGACAAAATTCAACACCCATTTATGATAAAAACTCTCCAGAAAGAGGGCATAGAGGGAACCTACCTCAACATAATAAAGGCCGTATACGAAAAACCCACAGCAAATATCATTCTCAATGGTGAAGAACTGAAAGCATTTCCCCTATGATCAGGAACAAGACAAAGATGTCCACTCTCACCACTGTTATTCAACATAGTTTGGAGATCCTAGCCATGGCAATCGGAGAAGAAAAAGAAATAAAAGAATACAATTGGAAAAGAAGAAATAAAACTGTCACTGTTTGAAGATGACATGAAACTATACATAGAGTATCTTAAACATGCCACCAGAAAACTACTAGAGGTAATCAATGAATTTGGTAATGTTGCAGTATACAAAATTAATGCACAGGAATACTTTGCGTTCCTATACACTAACAATGAAAAATCAGAAAGAGAAATTAAGGAAACAATCCCATTCAGCATTGCAACAAAACAAATAAAATACCTAGGAATAAACCCACATAAGGGGGTAAAAGACCTCTAATCAGAAAACTATAAGACACTGATGAAAGAAATCAAAGATGACACAAACAGATGGAGAGATATACCAAGTTCTTGAATTGGAAGAATCAATATTGTGAAAATAACTTTACTACCCAAAGCAATCTATAGATTCAATGCAATCCCTATGAAATTACCAGTGATATTTTTTACAGGACTAGGAAAAAAAAAAGGACAATCTTAAAATTTGTATGGAGACACAAAAGACCCCGAACAGCCAAAGCAGTCTTGAAGGAAAAATACGGAGCTGGAGGAATCACACTCCCTGACTTCAGACTATACTACAAAGCTACAGTAATCAGGACAGTATGGTACTGGCACAAAATCAGAAATATAGATCAAGGGAACAGGATAGAAAACCCAGAGCTAAACCCACACACCTATGGTCAACTAATCTATGACAAAGGAGGCAAAGATATACAATGAAGAAAAGACAGCCTCTTCAATAAATGGTTCTGGGAAAACTGGGCAGCTACATGTAAGAGAATGAAATTAGAACACTCTGTAACACTCTGTGTTACTTGTGTAACACCATACACAAAAATAAATTCAAAATGGATTAGAGGCAGAAATATAAGACCAGACACTATAAAACTCTTAGAGGAAAACATAGGAAGAATGCACTTTGACAGAAATCACAGCAAGATCTTTTTTGATCCACCTCCTTGAGTGATGGAAATACAAACAAAAGTAAACAAATGGGACCTAATGAAACTTAAAAGCTTTTGCAAAGCAAAGCAAACTACAAACAAGATGAAAAGACAACCCTCAAAATGGGAGAAAATATTTGCAAATGACTCAACAGACAAAGGGTTAATCTCCAAATATATAAACAGCTCATGCAGCTCAATATTAAAAAAAACAAACAACTCAATCCAAAAATTGGCAGAAGACCTAAATAGACATTTCTCCAAAGAAGACATACAGATGGCCAAGAAGCAAATGAAATGCTGCTTAACATCACTAGTTATTAGAGAAATGCAACTCAAAACTACAATGAGGTATTACCTCACACCAGTTAGAATGGGCACCATCAGAAAATCTACAAACAACAAATGCTGGAGACGGTGTGGAGAAAAGGGAACCCTCTTGCACTGTTGGTGGCAATGTAAATTGATACAGCCACTATGGAGAATGGTATGGATGTTCCTTAAAAAACTAAAAATAGAATTACCATATGACCTAGTAATCCCACTACTGGTCATATACCCAGAGAAAACCATAATTCAAAAAGACACATGCACCCCAATATTCATTGCAACACTATTAACAATAGCCATGTCATGGAAGCAACCTTAATGCCCATCGACAGTCAAATGGATAAAGAAGATGTGGTACATATATACAATGGAATATTACTCAGCCGTAAAATGGAACGAATTTAGGTCATTTGTAGAGACGTGTATGGATCTAGAGACTGTCATACTGCGTGAAGTAAGTCAGAAGTAGAAAAACCAATATTGAATATTAACGCATATATGTGGAACATAGAAAAATGGTATAGGTGAACCAGTTTGTAGAGCAGAAAAAGAGACACAGATGTAGAGAACCAACGTATGGACACCAAGAGGGGAAAATGGTGTGGGGGATGGTGGTGGTGGAATGAATTGAGAGATTGGGATTGACATATACGTACCAATATGTATAAAATAGATAAGTAATAAGAACCTGCTGTAAAAAATAAATAAGTAAAATAAAATTTAAAAATTAAAAAAAGAAAAAAAACAAAGAGGTGCAGTTTAAAAAAACAAAAAATCTGTTCTAGAGGAAATTGCAGGAAGCGAAATTAAGGATAAACCTTCCAGAGAACAAATCGATAGGTATCACACTCCCTGATTTCAAACAGTACTACAAAGTTATAGTAATCAAAAATGTATGGTACTGGCACAAAGTAAAAAGACACATAGATTAATAGAACATAAAATAGAGCCCAGAAATAAACTCACAGTTATATAGCCAATTTATGACAAAGGAGGCAAGAATATAAAATGGGGAAAAGACAGTCTTTCAGTAAATGGTGTAGGGAAAACCAGACATCTACATGCAAAAGAATAAAACTGGACTACTTTCTTATATCATATGCAAAAATAACTCAAAATTGATTAAATACTTAAATGTAAGACCTGAAACCATAAAATTCCTAGAAGAAAATATAAGCAGTAGGCTCTTTGATGTTTGTCTTAGCAATAGTTTTTTGGATTTGTCTCCTCTGGCAAGAGCAACAGCAACAAAACAAAAGTAAACCAATGGGACTGCATCCAACTAAAAAGCTTTTGCACAGCAAAGGAAACCATCAGCAAAACAAAAATGCAACCTACTGAATGGGAGAACATATTTACAAATTATATATCCAATAAGGGGTTAATATCCAATATATATACAGAACTCACACAACTCAATAGCAAAAGAAAAACAAACAATATAAAAAAATGGGCAGAGGACCTGAATAGACATTTTTCCAAAGAAAACTTACAGATGCCAACAGACATATGAACAGATGCTCAATATCACTAATCATCAGGAAAAATGCAAATCAAAACCACAATGAGATACCACCTCACACCTGTCAGAATGGCTATTTTCAAAAAGGCAACAAATAACAAGTATCAGCAAGGATGTGGAGAAAAGGAAAACCTCATGCACTGTTGGTGGAAATGTAAATTATGCAGTCGTTATGAAAAGGTGTATGGAGTTTCCTCAAAAATTTAAAAATAGAACTACCATAGAATTCAGAAATTACACTTTTGGATATTTATTTGAAGAAAATGAAAACACTAATTTAGAAAGATGTATGTACCGTTCTGTTCACTGCAGTATTATTTACAATAGACAAGATATGGAAGCAAACTAAGTGTCCATCAATAGATGAATGGATAAAGAAATAGTGTGTGTGTGTGTGTGTGTATGAATATTACCAATCAAAAAATGAAATCTTGCCATTTTCAACAACATGGATGGACCTAGAGGGTATTAAGTGAAATAAGTCAAACAAAGAAAGACAAACACCATATGATTTCACTTATATGTGAAATCTAAAAATCAAAATAAAACCAAACAGAAGCAGACTCATAGATACAGAGAGCAAACTGCTGTTTACTAGAGGGGAGGGTGATGGGGGGTTGGGTGAAATATTTGAAGGAAATTAAGAGGTACAAACTTCCAGTTATAAAATAAATAAGTCAAAGTGATGTAATGACAGCACAGGAAATATAGTCAATAATATTATAATAACTTTGTATGGTAAGAGATGGTTACTAGACTTATTGTGATGATCAATTTGAAGTGTATATAAATGTCAAATCACTATGTTGTATGCCTGGAACTAATATATATTGTATGTTGATCATACTTCAATAAAAAATAAATACATCTTCCAGGGCTCCTACTCTTCAAGAACAGGGTTGAAATGGAGCCTCATGCTATAAATAAATGCAGATTCCCCCATCTACTCTATCAACAGAAGTCAAGACGAAATGGTTCTTACTTTAAAAAGGCCTGCCCTCCTATAACCGTCTTGCTTCCATCAACAGAAATCAAGAGAGAGCTCCCCGTGCTTGAAGCAAGTTTCAGTACTCCCTAGAATGGATCAGTGGTGAATTCTTCAGTCATGGGATAATGTATCTCACTAGGAAAAGTAGGCTATCAGCATTTCTCATCCTCTTCAGCCTCAATTTGCAGTTGCTAGATTTCAGGTAAGTTTGACCTACAGGTCAGGGGTTCCTTTGCTCCACCTAGCCACTACACAGAGGGCAGAGGCTCAATCCCAGTTGCAACAAGCTAAAAATACTGGGGTCTTGAATGTTCTTGCTGCAGCTCACTCATAGAGAACAGCTTCAACAATGAAAAAGGCAGCTGAGCAAACCAGAGACTGCTCCCCTAACTGGCCCACTGTATCCAACCTAGCTCTGGAGCAGTGGTACAGAGACTTTTGCAGGAGAGACACAGACCATGAGAACACAAAGACCCCAAAGTTCTCCCCAAATGAACTGACTTTATTCAAAACAAAGTGTGGGGAAATCCACGATAAATGATGCTTTCAAAAATAATGAAGATCTTGGTGGTAAGCAATTAAGAAAAGGCTGATAGCTCCATTAGAACAACAAGATAAATTATAGGCCAGTTAGTTTACCAGAGAGAGAACCAGGAAATAGAACAGCTTAAAAAAAAAATTCTTCCCGGGATTAGAACAAATCTTAATGACTTGCTTCAAAAGCTACTCTAAAAAGAAGTAGAAAATTATTTGTATCATATTTTGGATCCATTTGTGCCCCAGTAAATTTCCAAAATCAGTAGAGCAATCAGCTGATAATTAATAGAACCTTAAAACTTGGTGTGATAAGAACAGTGTCAAGAAGATTAAGAGAGAGATCAGGCAAATAAAGTCCTGCTAAAACCACTATTATCCCAGCATGACTGTGTGCATGCCCAAGGCTGAACCCTTTGAGGAATAACATTAGAGCCCTCACAATCAAGGGAAAATAGAATTCTCTAAACTAGTCCAGCCAAATAATTAAGCTAATAAAAAAATACCAAACAAAATAAGCCTGGGGGTGAGGGGATCAGAATCCAGAGTTGATACAATGTATATGTCATTTTTAAAATAAAACATTATGAGACATGCAAAGAAATAGAAAAGTATGACACATATATGGGGGAAAAAAGCAATAGGCAGAATAAACTGCCTGTGAGAGGAAGGGCCCATATTTCAAGTTTACCTACAAAAGACTTCAAACCATCATTACAAATGTGTCCAAAAAACTTAAAGAAATCATGATTAAAGATGTATGTATGCATGTATATATGATGTATCATCGAATATATAATATAAATAAAAAGATAGATATTATTTAAAAATGGAAATTCTGGAGTTGAAAATTACATTAAGTGAAATGAAAAATTTATAGAGAACCTTAACAGTAGATATGAACTGACAAGAGAGAGTCAGCAAACTTGAAGACAGATTGATAGACGTTATGTAATTCCAAGAATAGATAAGAAAAACAATATTAAGAGAACCTCAGAGAAATGTGGGATACTATTAAGAACACCAATATAAATGTAATGGGAGTATCAAAAGGAGAAGAGAGAGAGAGAAAGAAGAAAAATATTTAAATTAATAACTAAAAATTCCAAAGTTTAATTAAAAAAAAATTAATCTACATATCCAAGAAGTTCAATGAAGTCAGAGTGGGATAAAAGCAAGGAAATCTACACCCAGACACATCACAGTAAAAGTACTTAAAGCCAAAAACACAGAGACCATTTTGAAAGCAGCAAGAGAAAACTACTCAGGTAGAAGAAACTCTAATAAAATGTAAAGCTGACTTATTAGAAATAATGGAAGGCAGAAGGCATTAGGACGACATATTCAAATGGTTTCCTTTACAGCCTTTAAAAACAGTGGTTTTTTATCTCCCATAGCCCTCATACACTGGAACAAGTAGGAGTCATCCCTGCTTTTCATTGCTGCTTCCCAATGTTTCTCCTTGTCTCCTCTCTAGATCCTTCTAGCTTTGAATCCCATGTTATCAGGACACATTAAATATTTCTGCTTTTTTTTTTTTGAGCCCCTACTTCCCCTGTTTCATGCCCTCTCATTTTTTCACATTTTTTCACCTAACGTATATATCACTCTCTGTGACGACTCATATCTTAATTCTTTGTGATTTTAATATTCACTTCCAAGACCCTGACATATCAATTCTTTTATTTTTTTTCCCTTCCAATAACCTTTTCCACCATTTACCTCAGCTGCTTACATCCATGATTATAACCTAGGATTCGTCATTATTAATAATCTCACTTTGTTACATCCCACTTTCTGGCCAAAACATCCTGTTTTACCATCTCACTCCCAATGGTACTGTGATCACAGCATTACTTTAACTATATCAGGGACAATAATCTATTGAAGCTAGTGCTTTTCTACCTTTATTGACCTACCTTTGATGTTCTCTCTTCCTTTCTTAATCAGTTTAAATTACGTGGTTAATCACAATCATCACTACCTTTTTAGACAGATCAACTCTTTTTCATCCTTTTCAGTTTCTGTCATACTCCCTGGGCAAGAACTATAGTTAAATCAAACTCAGTGCTTATTTCATGATGATATTGTGCAAGTGAACAAAGCTGAAAAAAACAATGATGCTGATTATTTGCACTTTACATTTATGAACAAATGCTTCAATTAAGACCTTAATGCTGCCTGGCAACTGCACTATATTTCCCTGATGGCTTCACTCTCCAACTCTCTCTGTTGACAACTTTATGTCTTTTCTTTTCATCTGAAGTCTCAGACACTTTCCACTCTTCATTCTCAGACTAAGAAAATTGAAAGAGTTAGATGAAAACATCAACAAACTTCCATACACCTACATTTTCACTCATATATTTTTCCTTCCATCTCCTTTCTAGAAATAAACTTTTCTATGCTCCTGCTTAAAGCCAACTCCCCTGCTTGTGAACTAGATGTCATTTCTATTCACCTGCTAAGAAAAACAATCCACAAAAATCTCATATCTCTTTTCTTCAAAATAACATTTTCTTTCTCTTTAGATAATTTCTACCAACACAGATATACTTCCCATCTTAAAACAAAAACAAACCAATTAAACTTCTCTAGACCCCACTTTTTCACCAACTACCACCTATTTCTCTATTCTTCATTTTAGTAAAACACTTCTGAAGAGTTGACTATCCTTTGTTTATTTTTTCTTCTATTTGCTCATAAAAGCAATCTAATCAGTTTTTGCTTCTACCACTCCACCCAAACAGCTCTGGAGAGTGTCATCTGTGCCCTCCACCTTGCTAAAAAACATATTAAATTCTCAGTCCCTATCTTACTAGACTTAGCAGAAATCTTGAAATACTTTCTTCACTAGACTTCCGTCTCATTAAATGGTCATGATATTCTTCCTACTCAACTAGCTGTGGGCTCTTTTCTTTTAATGTTCTTTCTCTACTGGACTTAGTTATTTTACCTCTTCTATTCTCTAGGCATTATTTCCATGATGATTTCATATAGTGTCCTGGCTTATATATGCTGATGATTCCAAAATTTATATATCTGACCCAGATCTTTCCCTTAAAGTTCAGACTTGAATATTTATTTGCCTCTTCAACATCTTTATTTAGATATAAAAAGACACTTTAAACTTAACATTCTTTAATCTGAACCCATGAAGTTCACCTGATCCAGTGGAGACTCACATTTTTCTTATCTCATTTAATCATTCCAGATTATCAGATCAAAAGCTTTGGAGTTGTTCTTGACTCCTCTCTTTGTTTCATAACTCATAGTCTAGCCATCAGAGCATCCTGTTAACTTTCCTTTCCAGACATATCCAGAATATAACTATTTCTCATCATCTCCACTGCCTCCACCCAGTCTAGACACCATTACGTCTCTCTTGGATTATTGTAGTAGCCTTCCATCAGGTTTTCCTGCTTCTACCCTGTCGCCTATCATCTAATTTTGCTTCAATAGCCAGAACAAACCTTTAAAAAACAAAGTAAAAAGAAACAAAAAACCCCATAAAGTCATATTATATCATTACTCTGCTCAAAGCCTTCCAATGTCCCTTCATCTCTCAGAATAAAATTCTAAATCTTTACTGTGGCTGACAAGAGTCTAAATAATCTGCCCTTTCTTCTACTTTACCTCTCTGACCTCAGCTTCTATTACTTTGCCATTTACTTTCTCCTCTCTACTCATGCTGGCTTCCTATGTGTTCCTAGCACCTGCCATATATGTTCCCTTCTCAAGGCTATGCCCTGGCTGTTTCCCTTCTTATAACATTCTTTTGTTATAAGAAGAACATCTGCATTGTTCACTTCTTATTTTTTACTTCAAATTTTTACTCCAATTTAATCTTGTGGGTAAAACCTACCCTGACCTCTCTAATTAAAATATACTCCTGACATCCTCTACCTCTTGGGTTTTCCTCATAGTACTTACTAAATTTTAACACATTATGTAATCGTTTAATATACACATCATTGATTGATTCTTCCACCTACAGGAATATAAACTTCACAAAGTTGGTATTTTTGCTTGTTTTATTTGTGTGAATGAGTGAATAGTGCCTGTCACTCAAAATAATGCCTGTCATATAGTAAATTCTCAACAAATATGTATGTAATTAGTGAATGAATACAATGTTTGTTCAATATCCAAAAAAAATGTTTATACAGGATTGGACTGAGATGCTTTTATTTGGGAAATGCCCTCCCAAGCACTTCACCACAACCTAATAGATGGCACTCATGAGGAAGACTAGATTGGTTATAGAAATACAGGAACTAATAAAGTCACATTTTCTTTGTATATTAGAGTACCATGTGTCTATGTGTGAGTGTAAATTTTTACTGTAAAAAATTTAGGTGCTTGTCGAGGATTCTGAGGAGTGCATTTGCAAAATACAACTTCGTTACAGACTGACTATTTATCCCAAACTAGAGAAGATAGTCACCTTGAGGCCAGAACTTGCAGGAAAAATTTTCAAAGATATTGATTTATTATAATCAACATAAGGAAATGAAGAGCATGGAAGTTACCTTACAGGTCTACTTGCCTGGACATTGAATTTTTCAGAGGAGAGAATCTAATTCTAGGAGTAGTAACTCAGGCACTGTGCATAATGGACTGGGACAAATCTAGAGAGAATTAATTTGGGGGAAGAGACTAACTGCCTCGTTGAAGCATGAAAGAGAACACAGTAATGTAGAAACTAAGGTTATCTTGGCAAGTCTCAGGAAAACAGAAAATGTAGGCACACTTGTTTCAGGAGAGAAAACTGAGTCCACATATGTTTTCCTTTTTAATCTACACATGGAAGTCAGAGACTGAGCAATGATTATTTCAAGAAGGAGAGAGATTGGAGTTGTTGCCTAACCCACTTCCTGTTGACTTTGTTTACATTACTCAGAGACATCTTCACATAGCATAACGATGTTAAAACCATCCAAACAATGCTAGAGCAATTTTAGTTTTGCCTGATGATCAGGAGGATCAGTGCTGCTACTAGAAGGAAGCTAAGCCTACAGGAAATATAAGCCACCAATAATAAGAGTTAATATTTTCAGTCAGTAACCTTGGATGCCTAGTGAAACTTGGAGAACATGGGGACAAGCAAATAGATAAAGAAATAGGTTCTGATGTATACTTCAATAAAAAAATCAAATTTGAATAAAAAAGAAATAGATTCTTGGAAGGAGGGATGCCAAGATGAGCTTGAATTCCCTTTATGTATGCACAAATGCGTATCTGGGGAGTAAATGTTAATGTTAATTTTGGATTTTCCCTTATCAAGAAGCTGGTTTCTGTCTTTGTTTCCTTTCCCCTATTATGTTATTCAGAGAAGGGGATTAAGGAAATGCCACCTCTGAATGGATAAAGATAGTTTATGTGAGAAGTATTTGCTAGTTGGAGGAAGACAAAATCCAGCTTAATCTGCCCATGATGGAGTTGCGAAGAGGAGAAGGAAGAGAGGTAGGAGAAGCAGGTCATCAATTACATGTGTTCTGGCTTCTCTCTCGACCAAACTCCCAGAGGAGCAGGCATATTAGATTGAGGGAAACATCAAAAGCAGAAGGGCTCTGTTGCCCTAATCCCTGCTTTGATACTGAGGTGAGAGAAAGACACCACCATATAGGATGGCTTTGTGACAAAATGGGAAGTAGACTAATAAATCTGAAGAAGCTATGAGGAGGTATGACTAGATATGCGATTGTGTATGCATTTAAAGAAATATTGACTTTCCTGCCTTTTACTAACAACAAATATCTGAGGCTCAGAAATGGGTAATTTTTTCAAGGTCACATAGTTAATGGCAGGACTGGTAACAAACCCCAGAATCCTGACCTAGTTCATGCTCCTCCAACTCCTCTAGAATTCTTCTATACTATGCATTTCCAATCTTATTTTTTCTATACAATCCATGAGTAAGTATGTATTTTTAGGTCTTGCTAAAATACAATCTCAACCCCTCTCACACCACCACCAAACACATATATATATAGAGAGAGAGAGAGAGAGAGAGAGAAAGAGAGAGGTCAAGAATGAGATAGAAATTTAGGTTAAAATTTATTTTAAGAAACTGGCTTATATAGTTTTGGGGGCTGGCAAGTCTGAAATTCTTAGGGCAGGATGGCAGGCTAGAAATACCTGAAAGAATTGATGTTGTAGTCTTGAATCTGGATTCAACAGGGCAGCAGGCTGGACACTCAGACAGGGTTTCTGTGTTGCACTCTTAGGATAAGGTGTCCTTAAGTCTTAAGGATAAGGATTTCTCTTGTTTGGAAAAACTCAGTCTTTGCTCTTAGGCCTTCAACTGACTGGATTAGGTCCACCCATGTTATGAGGGTGATCTTACTCAATGTCAACTAATTTAAATGTTAATACCATCTAAAAATACCTTCACAGAAATGTCTAGAATACTGTTTAACCAAATATCTGGGTACTGTGACCTAGCTGAATTGACACTAAAATTAACCTCCACAATCCACATCTTGTCAACTTGGCATCCATACACATCTCCTTAAACCATACTTAATCTCCAAATAAACATAACAACAAAGTAATGCTCCTAACAAACATGGTATAATTGCCCCCTACATACAATAAAAAATGCACTAACCTTTTTCCCAGAAGAAGATGCAAAGTCCTTGGATGATGTTCACAATTCTCCTTTATAACCTGGAAAGGATATAAATACTATATATAATACTATATATAAATAATTAAATACTATAATGTAAAGAAAAAGCATCATTAAACAGATAATATAATTTATATAAGGGGATAAGAGAGGAAAGAAAAAAAGATTATATGCATAAACATATTTATAAAAAATAAGAAAGAAAATTTATAAAAATTTCCACAACTGTCATGTGGTTATTGCTGGTTTTTATAACTACCTTCTTCTATGATCCATGACATACTCCCTTTGCCTTCAGAAAGCACACCAGCTTGATTGTGGTATTTTATCTGGTGCGGTGACCCAAACCTTTATTCCTGAATGACTGGGCCATTAGCAGCCCTGCCTGGATTGGGTTGTTACAGTTTCCCATTGCCTTTAATTACAGGGCATGGTAGTACTAAGAGATGCCCTAAGGTATCTCCTGTATTCTAGACATACTCTTCCTTACCTTTATTGTGTAGAACCAGTCCAATATTCCCTTGTCAGTCAGGTCAATCACATAACAAGTACAGTAATTACATTTTTTGCCTGTTGAATCAGAAGCATCAGGAACCCAAAGTAACCAGGTAGCAGTATTAATTTTCAATCCACAGGAATCATTGTTGTGTCTCCTGGTGGAAGCATTGATACCTTTGGAATGAACACCTCTAGACCAGAAGAGCATAATGTCCTGAGGATAGGATGGATCTCTAAGAGTAATAGTCAGCGGTTCCACTCTCATTTCCATCCCTGGATTCCGGGCCCATAAATCCTGTCTATGGGAGAAATAACACTATATATTGGATGCTGATATAGAGAATATACACCCTCATAGAGAATCTTGCCTCAGCCCTGCAAGATATTGCCCCTAACTGGCACTGTACCTGAATCTTCAAAAGGTCATTCCACCATTCTATCAAACCAGCTGCCTCAGGAATCATCCACATTCCGTGAGCCTGGCCCATTGCCACATTTCATTTGCTATGAGTTGAGTTCCTTGATCAGAAGCAATACTGGGCATAGTACCATACTGTGGATAAGATATTTTATAAACCCACAGATGATACTTTGAGAGAAGCACTGTACACAAGGAAGACAAATCTGTATCCAAAGTGCCTATCCCAGTAAGAAAAGGATGGTGCCTCTTCCATGATGGAAAGAGTTCTATGTAATCGACCTTCCACCAAACAGCTGGATGATCACTCTGGAGAATGGTGCCATACTGGGAACTCAGTGTTAGTCTCTGCTGCTGGTAGTTTTGACGTTCTGCAGTGGCCATAGTCAAGTTGGCTTTGGCAATTGGAAGACCACATTACTGAGCACATGCATACCCTTCATTCCTGCCTCCATAACCACTTTTTATTTTTTTATGAGCCCATTGGATATGACAGGGATGGCTGAAGAAAGAGGCTGATGGTATCCACTGAATAGATCATCCTGTCAACTTGATTATTAAAATCCTCCTCTGCTGAGGTCACGTTTAATGAGCATTCACATGGGACACAAATATCTTTACCCTCTTCATTTATTCACATAGGTCTAGCCACATACCTCTTCCTCAGATCTCCTTGTCACCAAGTTTTCTATCATGTTCCTTCCAACTTCCTGACCACCTAGCCAAACTATTGGCCACAGTCCTGGAATCAGTATATAGTCACACATTTGGCCATTTCTCCTTCTGAATCAAATAAACAACCATGTACACTGCTCAAGGTTCTGCCCACTCTGAGGATATCCCTTCACCACTTCATTCAAGGATGTCACAGAAAGATGCTATAGTACTATCACTGTTCATTTTCAAGTGATGCCTGTATATCATACAAAACCATCTGCAAACCAACTCTAGTTTTCTCTTCCTTAGTAAACTGATCATAGTAATTTTTCATGAGAATATAGTCATGGGCTGGGAGAGAAAAGGTAATGTACTAAGAGTGGAGGCGATGTGCATTTGAGCCACTTGTTCATGTACCTTACTTGTGCTTCCGGTCCCAGATCAAGCTCAGTCTTGTATATGCTATTTCCATTTAATAACTTTATGGCTTGGTCGGTCAGACAACATCTAGCTCATAATGGTAGCTCAGATTGTATAGAAACTCAGTAGTCTTTGGTTAAGCATTCAGTCTCTACTCAGTCTCAATAATAAGCCAAAAGCTGCTTCTCAAAAGGAGACTATTTATTTACAGATGATGGCAGAGTTTTGTGCCACAATCCTAATGATCTAATCTGTAATTATAATCTAAATCCTAATGATATAATCTAATCCACAATCCTAATCTGTAATTATAGGGGCTTGCCAAAGGCTCCAAACAACTGTGTATATCATTGATACTTCAAGCACCATTGGATCTGCTGGATCATATGGCTCAATTGGCAGAGAAGCTTGCATGACAGCCTGGATTTGTTGCACAGCCTTCTCTTCTTCCAGGCCTGGCTCAAAACTAGCAGGTTTTTAGGTCACTTAGTAACTGTGACAGAGTAGCATACTCAAATGGGGAATATGTTGCCCTTAAAATCCCAAAATGTCTGCTAGGCAATGTACTTCTTTTTTGGATATAGAAGGGGCCAGATGCAACAATTTATTCTTCACCTTAGAAGGGTTATGACAACATACTCAATACCACTGGACCCTAGAAATTTCACTAAGATAGAAGATTCCTGAATATTTGTTAGATTTATTTATCATGTTCTGGCATACAAATATCTTACCAGTAACTCTGGAGTAACTGCTATTTCTTGTTTACCAGGTTCCACCAGCATAGTATCATCAATGTAATGGGCCAGTGTGATGTCTTGTGAAAAGGAAAAATTATCAGGTTTCCTGCACACTAAAGTATAACATAGAACTGGAGAGTTGATATACCCCAGAGTTAGGACAGTAAAGGTGCATTACTGGCCTTGCTAGTTGAAAGCAAACTGCTTCTGGTATTCATTATTAACAGGTATGGAGAAAAATATATTTTATACATCAATAGCTGCACATCAGGTATTAGGGGACATGTTAATTTGCTCAAGCAATAAAACGACATCTGGTACAGCAGTTAGAACTGAAGTCACAACTTGGCTAAGCTTATGATAGCCCACTGTCATTCTCAGAGATTTGTTTTCTGCACAGGCTAAATAGGCAAATCAAATGGAGAATGCTGTGGGAATCGGCACCCTTGCAACCTTCAAGTCCTTGAAGATGACAGTAATCTTTGCAATCTCTCTAGGAATGTGATGTTGCCTTTGGTTTACTATTTTCCTAGGTAGGTTATAGCAGTTCTACTGGCTTTTACTTGTGATTTTCCTGCCATACTAACCCTTGCTTCACAGATCAGGAAATCACTGTGGAGATTCTGCCAGTTTCTATGTCTATTCCAATTATGCATTCCAGAACAGGGGAAATAACCACAAGATGGTTTATAGATCCACTGGGCCCATTTTGAGATTGCACAGTCCCTGATGAAAGACCATAGGTCCCTTTGTGGAAGGTTGTCTTTTGATTAACAGTATTAGTTTTTGGCAGTGTAATGGGTTCTTTGCTCAAGGGAAGCCAGTCACCGCTTCATCCAATGGGCTTCGGGATGTTCTAAACAAGCTAAAGTCAGGGAATTGATTGAAGAACCATGGCCATCTCTTTTTATGATTCAATTTAGATTTCTGTTTACTTGACCAAGAACTCTTCTGCTTATACAGATCAATTAAAAATGTTTTATACTTTCCGTGTATTTAATTTCTAGGAACACCATAATCAACTGGCCAACATCATAGGTCTCTGTGAGTCAGACTATTCTGATTACTGCTTTGACTCTTCACCCACCTCGCCTTGAACAATCAAGTGCCACCACTTGGCTCTTGGTATTTTAAGATCCAAATAGCCCCATTAGATTTAGGTTTCTCAATTCACTGGCAGTAGTTCCCTCTGTTATTTCTAATCTAGAAAGTAGAGCAACCACAGAGCTCTGCAAGGATGCTGGGGCTCCTCTCGCAAATCTATTTTGCCCAATTGTTGTGAAAGGCATATCCTCTGGATGCTGCCAGAGTGCGTGAGCAGATCTTAAATGACAAATTCACTCTAACATTCTCCCTAGCCCATTGAATCCTTTCCTCTACAGTATATGAAAGCAGGTCTGCATTTCAACTTAATTCAGTGTAGGCCACTTTTTGGTCCATGTTTCAGACAAACAACAAAACTTTTAGAGCCCCTTCTAACCCCCAAGCTACAATATTAAATCCAGGATCTCTGCTTAGTGGGTTTACATGAATAAACTCAACCTGATCCAAATTTATGTTTCTTCAACCATTATTCCACCCCTTAAAACCCATCCCCACATATATTCTCAGATTTTTGTCTGTATAAATTGAAAAAAAAAGCAAGGAGTCATTTTGGATTATAACACATCTCCCATGGGTCACACTTTATACCTCACCTTTCAGGATGGGTTAGAGCTTAAGTCTAGTTATAGGTCTAGGAGCAAATAAGGGTGGTTTGGTCAGCCCTAAGGAGAATCAGGAGTGTCTTACAGGGCAACCACCTAAGGGGAGGCCATTATAGTTTTCTGAGGCAATGCAGGGTTAATCTCCTCAGTAGGAAGTGGAATGGCTCCTTCTACTGGCAAAAAAAGACTCAGCAGAATTTACGGGTTCAATATTTCCAGCTTCATCAGTATCTTCCCATTCCAATTTTCAGGATTCCATTCCTTTCCTGTTAATGTTCTCACTTTAGCAACATTTAAGTTTGGAAATGCACTTGCATCATAATTCAGTCACTCACAGGCTTTGGGCTTGGTTTTTAGCCATCTCATCTCTGCAGCCACGGGAGATAATGGTTTCTTTCAGGGTAGACATGAAAACTTTCCGTTTATTTATTCAGCACTTGACCTGGGAACTTGAATCCCTGAGTTTATACTTTTGTCTTTCCTCACTTTGTCCAGAGCAATTAGGATAAATCAGCTGATCTCATTAAACTCATTAGTTTGAAAAAATGTTCTAAAGTATCAAATATATATTTATACAGAACTTCGCCACTTGTAAGTATTAGCTATGAGTATGCAATGGTTATATTTTCAGTATCTTTATTGACAAATCATACCATGGACTATCAATGCTCTCTATACTACTGGAAATACAATCACTAGTACCTTCAAAACTAATGTGATTAACGAGCTAAATCCAGAAACCACATAACCAATTAAGAAAACTTATCCTCAAATCCTACTGATTTAAATGTTTAAGTAACATTTAATTTATTTAATAATTTAAATAACATCTAAACAATACCTTCACAGCATCTAGACTGGTGTTTGACCAAAAATCTGGACATAACGTAAACATAGCCTAGCCAAGTTGACAAATAAATGTAACTATCACACTTGTCAACCATTTTCTGTGCCAATTCCTGCTTATGTATGTTCTATTGCCAGATGCCCAGTGTTCCCTTTCTCACAATTCTACTAGTATATCAAGACAGCCTTTATGTTTTATACTTTATTTTACTTCCTATGTCTCTATCTCCTGTACTCCAACCTCATAAGATCATTCTATATGATTGGGTTTATAATGCAATTAATCAAAAGTTATTTATTATTGTTTTTAATTATTGTTGTATTAATTAGAATGCTTTAATCTTTAAGGTACAGAAAGTCTGGCTTAAAAAAAATAATAAAATAAAATAAATAAAAAAAAGGAAGTCTGGCTTAAACTGGCTTTAATGACAAAGATATTTATTCTCTCATTAAAGAGACAATCTAGTGTCCAGAGGTAGATCAAGATCATAGAGTAGATTGATTTAGTGATTCAATGATAGCTTCAAGGAACAAAGTTCTTTCTTTTTCACAAGTCTGCCATTCTAGGTGACGAATACCTCCTGAAGCAGACAATGGGATGTCATCAGCTGTTGTTTTCATTATACACAACAGTGGAAAAAACAAAATTGTTGAGAATATCAGAACATGCTTTTAATCCAGGACATGAAAATATGCAGAGGACTGGCTATATATTTTGTGGGGCCTACACGCAAAATTTAAATACAGGGCCCCTTGTTCAACATTATTAAAAATTTCAAGGAGGTACAGCAGAGTATTAAAATGAGTGTAGGACCCTCTTGAATGCGGGGCCCCATGGAACTGTACAGGTCACACAACTATGAAGTAAGCACAGAGACCAGCTCTACACTGTCTCTTTTTTGGGAGTCAGAAACTTTCTTCAGAAGTAAGACAGAAGGCTCTCATATTTCTTTAGATAGATTGTAGCTAACACCCCATCCTGAATAAAAACTGGAAATGGAATGGATTGTCTTTAAACCAACCAGACCCAATTTGGGACCTAATGGTGTAGTTAGTGTCTCTTGAGATAAATGGATGCATAGGTAAAAGGAACTAGTTCCTAATTAAGCAGAAAGTAAGGGTAATGGATCCTGATTTTGCAGCTAACAGTATCTAACATAATACTAATAACTATTTTTGGTCATAATTTAAGGAGTTAGAAGATTGCTGGTGTATATTTATGTATAATGTAATGGAGGATGTTTAAGAACAGATGATAGGTGACTTGAGAAGTTAGTGAAGCAAAATTACACTTCTCTTAGCATGTCTACTATTATAAAGTCTCAAAAATGTGTCTTGCAATCGAATGTCTGTGTATAATAGAGATTTGCTAATGCTCTAGTCTTGTTTTTCTTTTATTCAAAAGTTTAGAGACTCACTCAAATTGGGCCAAGTAAAAGGCAAATGTCAACACTAGCTCTGATTCTCCATGATGTTTTAGCCCAAATATATACTACAAGATTACTAGAGTCCATGTTTACATTCTTGAAAGAGAGAATCTACTTGATTATTGGTCATTTGACCAGTTGTCCTTGGGTCATGTGTCCATCCCTGGTCCAAACAGCCATTAATAGAGGTGGAGGAATTCCAGTGGCATTTGCTGCTGCCATTTTGAAGAGCATTAGCTTTAGTAGACAATAACATCTGATCAGGAGATACAGAAATGTTGATATCTCAGTAACTCTAGCTTTCCAATGAATATTCTTTCGAATAAATCTTCAATCATCATTGACTTAGGCTTTACTCCACTTCCCTCTCCATCTAAGTTCTCTATAAGGTAACTAATGATCTATAAACATTCATTTAGAAAGATTAGGCTGCTTTTCAAAAAAATTAACCCTTTGGTAGATAGCCATAAATCTTATGTAATAATTGACTTTTCCTCCAATTGAGAGTTTTTTTTAAAGAAAATTCCTGCTCATAAGGGTCAACTTGAATAATTTTCTGAGTAAGTAGCTTTTAAAAATCTGCTCAATCCAAATTAATACATATTTATTAAATATTCAATACATGTGCAATACTTGTTCTGGCTTTGTTGAAAGCCTTAGTCTACTGGCAGGTATATTTGATCCTGAATCATGACTTCAGGTGAAATAATTTAGATGCAAGTAACAGAACCCATGTTAACTAAGTATGATATGTATGCATGTTTAAGTATATGGAGGTATCCCAAGGAAACAATGATGGAAAGTACAGTTAGACTTAATGGGGATGGATCCTAAAATTGGAATTTAGAGAACTGAGGTTTCCCTCTCTATATGTTGCTATGGGCATAGGGGGTCTCAATTCTGCTCCTTTCAGTAGAACTTCTTTCTCTCTCTCTCTGTCTCTCTCTGTCTCTCTCTCTCTCCCCCCACTCTCTGTGTACCAAGTGGTATGGTCTGAATGTCTGTGTACCTCTGAAATTCATATTTTGAAGTCCTAATCCCCATGATGATGATATTATGAAGCAGGGCCTTTGGGAGGCCTTTGAGTGGAGTCACCAAGATTGGAATTAGTACCATTATAAAGGAGACCCACTTAGTGGACTTTCAAGATGGCGGAGGAGTAAAACATGGAGATCACCTTCCTCCACACAAAAACATCAAAAATACATCTACATGTGGAACAACACCTACAGAACACCTACTGAATGCTAGCAGAAGACCTCACACTTCCCAAAAGGTAAGAAAATCCCCACGCACATGGGTAGGGCAAAAGAAAAAAGAAAAAACAGAGACAAAAGAACAGGGATGGGACCAGCACCTCTGGGAGGGAGCTGTGAAGGAGGAAAAGTTTCCACACACCAGGAAACCCCTTCACTGGTGGAGACAGGGGGTGGGTGGGGGGAAGCTTCGGAGCCACGGAGGAGAACACAGCAACAGTGGTGCAGAGGGCAAAGCAGAGAGATTCCCACACAGAGGATCAGTGCTGACCAGAACTCACCAGCCTGAGAGGCTTGTCTGGGCACCCGCTGGGGTGGGTGGGGTCTGGGAGCTGAGACTCGGGCTTCAGAGGTCAGATCCCAGGGAGAGGACTGAGGTTGGCTATGTGAACACAGGCTGAGGGGGGACTAGTGCACCACAGCTAACCAGGAGGGAGTCAGGGCAAAACTCTGGACATGGGGAAGAGGCAAAAGACCATTGTTTTGGGGTGTGCAAGGAGAGGGGATTCCTTCCCTGTCTGCCCACAGAAGGCAGCGTACCGCCTAAACAAGCTCCAGAGATGGGCTTGAGCCACGACTATCAGTTCAGACACCAGAGATAGGCATGAAACTCTAATGCTGCTGCTGCAGTCACCAAGCATCCTGTGCACAATCACAGGTCACTATCCACACCCCCCCCATGGGAGCCTGTGCAGACCGCAACTGCCAGGGTCCCATGATCCAGGAACAACTTCCCCGGGAGAACACATGGCGCGCCTCAGGTTGTTTCAACATCATGCTGGCCTCTGCACCACAGGCTCACATGGCATTCCAATTATAACTACCTTACCCCTCCCTTGCCCTGGCATGAGTGAGCCAGAGCCCCCTAATCAGCCGCTGCTTTAACCCCAACCTGTCAGGGTGGGAACAGAAGCCTGAGGACAACCTACACACAGAGGTGGGGCCAAAACCAAAGCTGAACCCCAGGAGCTGTGTGAACAAAGAAAAGAAAGGGAAATTCCTCTGTGTAGACTCAGGAGCAGTGGATTAAATACCCACAATCCACTTGAGGTACCCTGCATCTGTGGAGTACCTGAATAGACAATGAATGAACCCAAAATTGAGACAGTGGATTTGGGACCAACTGTAGACTTGGGGTTTGCTGTCTGTGACTGACTTGTTTCTGATTTTTATTTTTATCTTAGTATAGTTTTTAGAACTTGTTATCATTGGTGGATTTCTTTATTGTCTTGATTACGCTTTTCTTTTTTTATTATTTTTTATGTTTGTATTATAATAATTTTTAAAATTTTTTATATTAATTATTTTATTTTATTTTATTTATTTTTTCTTTCTTTTTTTCTCCCTTTTCTTTGGTGTTGTCTGGCTAACAGGGTCTTGGTGCTCCAGCCTGTTGCTAGGCCTGAGCCTCTGAGGTGGGATAGCCGAGTTCAGGACAGTGGACCACCAGAGACCATGACCCCACATAATATCAATTGGCAAGAGCTCTCCCAGAGATCTCTGTCTCAGTGCTAAGACCCAGCTTGCTGGCCCCATGTCAAACAACTACCAAGACAGAAACACAACCCCACCCATTAGCAGAGAGGCTGCCTAAAATCATACTAAGTTCACTGACACCCTAAAACACACCACTGGAGGCAATCCTGCCCACCAGAAAGACAAGATCCATCCCCACCCACCAGACACAGGCACCAGTCCCCTACACCAGGAAGCCTACACAAACCACTAAACAAATCCTACCAACTGGGGGCAGACACCAAAAACAATGGGAACTACGAACCTACAGCCTGCAAAAAGTAGACGCCAAACCCAGTAAGTTAAGCAAAATGAGAAGATAGAGAAATATGCAGCAGATGAAGGAGCAAGGTAAAAACCCACCAGACCAAACAAATGAAGAGGAAAAAGGCAGTCTACCCAAAAAAGAATTCAAACTAATGATAGTAAAGATGATCCAAAATCTTGGAAATAGAATGGAGAAAATACAAGAAACGTTTAACAAGCACCAAGAACTGAAGAGCAAACAAACAATGATGGACAAGACAATAAATGAAATTAAAAATTCTCTAGAAGGAATTAATACCAGAATAACTGAGGCAGAAGAAGGGATTAGTGACCTGGAAGATAAAATAGTGGAAATAACTACCACAGAGCAGAATAAAGAAAAAAGAATGAAAAGAATTGAGGACAGGCTTAGAGACCTCTGGGAAAATATTAAACACACCAACATTCGAATTACAGAGGTCCTAGAAGAAGAAGAGAAAAAGAAAGGGTCTGAGAAAATATTTGAAGAGATTATAATTGAAAACTTCCCTAACATGGGAAAGGAAACAATCAAGTCCAGGAAGCACAGAGAGTCCCATACAGAAAAAATTCATGGAGAAACACGGCAAGACATGTATTAATCAAACTATCAAAAATTAAATACAAAGAAAAAATATTAAAAGCAGCAAGAGAAAAGCAAAAAACAATATACAAGGAAATCCACATAAGGTTAACAGCTGATCTTTCAGAAGAAACTCTGCAAGCCAGAAGGGAGTGGCAGGATATTTAAAGTGATGAAAGGGAAAAAGCAACAACCAAGATTACTCTGCCCAGCAAGGATCTCATTCAGATTTTTTTTAACATCTTTATTGGAGTATAATTGCTTTAAAACTGGTGTGTTAGTTTCTGCTTTATAACAAAGTGAATCAGCTATACATATACATATATCTCCATATCCCCTCCCTCTTGCGTCTCCCTCCGACACTCTCTATCCCACCCCACTAGGTGGTCACAAAGCACCGAGCTGATCATCCGGTGCTATGCGGCTGCTTCCCACTAGCTATCTATTTTACATTTGGTAGTATATATAAGTCCATGCCAGTCTCTCACTTCGTCCCAGCTTACCCTTCCCTCTTCCCATGTCCTCAAGTCCATTCTCTATGTCTGTGTCTTTATCCCTGTCCTGCCCCTGGGTTCTTCAGAACCTTTTTTTGTTTTGTTTTTTGATTCCATATACATGTGTTAGCATATGGTATTTGTTTTTCTCTTTCTGACTTACTTCACTCTGTATGACAGACTTTAGGTCCATCCACCTCATTACAAATACCTCCATTTCATTTCTTTTTATGGCTGAGTAATATTCCATTGTATATATGTGCCACATCTTCTTTATCCATTCATCCGATGATGGACACTTAGGTTGCTTCCATGTCCTGGCTATTGTAAATAGAGCTGCCATGAACATTTTGGTACATGACTCTTTTTGAACTATGGTTTTCTCAGGGTATATGCCCAGTAGTGGGATTGCTGGGTTGTATGGTAGTTCTATTTGTAGTTTTTAAAGGAACCTCCATACTGTTCTCCAGAGTGGCTGTATCAATTTACATTCCCACCAACAGTGAAAGAGTGTTCCCGTTCCTCCACAACCTCTCCAGCATTTACTATTTCTAGATTTTTTGATGATGGCCATTCTGACCGGTGTGAGATGATATCTCATTGTAGTTTTGATTTGCATTTCTCTAATGATTGATGATGTTGAGCATTCTTTCATGTGTCTGTTGGCAATCTGTATATCTTCTTTGGAGAAATGTCTATTTAGGTCTTCTGCCCATTTTTGGATTGGGTTGTTTGCTTTTTTGTTATTGAGCTGCATGAGCTGCTTGTAAATCCTGGAGATTAATCCTTTGTCAGTTGCTTCATTTGCAAATATTTTCTCCCATTCTGAGAGTTGTCTTTTGGTCTTGTTTATGGTTTCCTTTGCTGTGCAAAAGCTTTTAAGTTTCATTAGGTCCCATTTGTTTATTTGTGTTTTTATTTCCATTTCTCTAGGTGGTGGGTCAAAAAGAATCTAGCTGTGATTTAAGTCATAGAGTGTTCTGCTTATGTTTTCCTCTAAGAGTTTGATAGTGTCTGGCCTTACACTTAGGTCTTTAATCCATTTTGAGTTTATTTTTGTGTATGGTGTCAGGGAGTGTTCTAATTTCATACTTTTACATGTACCTGTCCAATTTTCCCAGCACCACTTATTGAAGAGGCTGTCTTTTCTCCACTGTATATGCTTGCCTCCTTTATCAAAGATAAGGTGACCATATGTGTGTGGGTTTATCTCTGGGCTTTTAATCCTGTTCCATTGATCTATATTTCTGTTTTTGTTCCAGTATCATACTGTCTTCATTACTGTAGCTTTGTAGTATAGTCTGAAGTCAGGGAGCCTGATTCCTCCAGCTCCATTTTTCGTTCTCAAGATTGCTTTGGCTATTCGGGGTCTTTTGTGTGTCCATACAAATTGTGAAATTTTTTGTTCTAGTTCTGTGAAAAATTCCAGTGGTAGTTTGATAAGGATTGCATTGAATCTGTAGATTGCTTTGGGTAGTAGAGTCATTTTCACAATGTTGATTCTTCCAATCCAAGAACATGGTATATCTCTCCATCTATTTGTATCATCTTTAATTTCTTTCATCAGTGTCTTATAATTTTCTGCATACAGGTCTTTTATCTCCATAGGTAGGTTTATTCCTAAATATTTTATCCTTTTACTTGCAATGGTAAATGGGAGTGTTTTCTTAAATTCACTTTCAGATTTTTCATCATTAGTGTATAGGAGTGCAAGAGATTTCTGTGCATTAATTTTGTACCCTGCTACTTTACCAAATTCATTGATTAGCTCTAGTAGTTTTCTGGTAGCATATTTAGGATTCTCTATGTATAGTATCATGTCATCTGCAAACAGTGACAGCTTTACTTCTTCTTTTACGATTTGTATTCCTTTTATTTCTTTTTCTTCTCTGATTGCTGTGCCTAAAACTTCCAAAATTATATTGAATAATAGTGGTGAGAGTGGGCAACCTTGTCTTGTTCCTGATCTTAGTGGAAATGCTTTCAGTTTTTCACCATTGAGGACGATGTTGGCTGTGGGTTTGTTATATATGGGCTTTATTATGTTGAGGAAAGTTCCCTCTATGCCTACTTTCTGCAGGGCTTTTATCATAAATGGGTGTTGAATTTTGTTGAAAGCTTTCTCTGCATCTATTGAGATGATCATATGGTTTTTCTCCTTCAATTTGTTAATATGGTGTATCACGTTGATTGATTTGCGCATATTGAAGAATCCTTGCATTCCTACAATAAATCCCACTTCATCGTGGTGTATGATCCTTTTAATGTGCTGTTGGATTCTGTTTGCTAGCATTTTGTTGAGGATTTTTGCATCTATGTTCATCAGTGATATTGGCCTGTAGCTTTCTTTCTTCGTGACATCTTTGACTGCTTTTGGTATCAGGGTGACGTTGGCCTCGTAGAATGAGTTGGGGAGTGTTCCTCCCTCTGCCATATTTTGGAAGAGTTTGAGAAGGATAGGTGTTAACTCTTCTCTAAATGTTTGATAGAATTCGCCTGTGAAGCCATCTGGTCCTGGGCTTTTGTTTGTTGGAAGATTTTTAATCACAGTTTCAATTTCAGTGCTTGTGATTGGTCTGTTCATATTTTCTATTTCTTCCTGGTTCAGTCTCGGCAGGTTGTGCATTTCTAAGAATTTGTCCATTTTTTCCAGGTTGTCCATTTTATTGGCATAGAGTTGCTTGTAGTAATCTCTCATGATCGTTTGTATTTCTGCCGTATCCATTGTTACTTCTCCTTTTTCATTTATAATTCTATTGGTTTGAGTCTTCTCCCTTTTTTTCTTGATGAGTCTGGCTAATGGTTTATCAATTTTGTTTATCTTAAAGAACCAGCTTTTAGTTTTATTGATCTTTGCTATTGTTTCCTTCCTTTCTTTTTCATTTATTTCTGCCCAGATCTTTATGATTTCTTTCCTTCTGCTAGCTTTGGGGGTTTTTTGTTCTTCTTTCTCTAATTGCTTTAGGTGTAAACTTAGGTTGTTTATTCGAGATGCCTCCTGTTTCTCTAGGTAAGCTTGTATTGCTATAAACTTCCCTCTTAGAACTGCTTTTGCTGCATCCCATAGGTTTTGGGTCATCCTGTCTCCAGTGTCATTTGTTTCTAGGTATTTTTTTGATTTCCCCTTTGATTTCTTCAGCGATCACTTGGATATTAAGTAGTGTATTGTTTAGCCTCCATGTGTTTTTATTTTTTACAGATTATTTCCTGTAATTGATATCTAGTCTCAGAGTTGTGGTCAGAAAAGATACTTGATACGATTTCAATTTTCTTAAATTTACCAAGGCTTGATCTGTGACTCAAGATATGATCTATCCTGGAGAATGTTCCATGAGCACTTGAGAAAAATGTGTATTCTGTTGTTTTTGGGTGGAATGTCCCGTAAATATCAATTAAGTCCATCTTGTTTAATGTATCATTTAAAGTTTGTCTTTCCTTATTTATTTTCATTTTGGATGATCTGTCCATTGGTGAAAGTGGGGTGTTAAAGTCCCCTACTATGATTGTGTTACTGTCGATTTCCCCTTTTATGGCTGTTAGTATTTGCCTTATGTTTTGAGGTGCTCCTATGTTGGGTGCATAATTATTTACAATTGTTATATCTTCTTTGGTCGATCCCTTGATCATTATATAGTGTTTTTCTTTGTCTCTTGTAATATTCTTTATTTTAAAATCTATTTTGTCTGATATGAGAATTGTTACTCCAGCTTTCTTTTGATTTCCATTTGCATGGAATATCTTTTTCCGTCCCCTCACTTTCAGTCTGTATGTGTCGCTAGGTCTGAAGTGGGTCTCTTGTAGAGAGCATATATATGGGTCTTGTTGTTGTATCCATTCAGCCAGTCTGTGTCTTTTGGTGGGAGCATTTAATCCATTTACTTTTAAGGTAATTATCGATATGTATGTTCCTATTCCAATTTTCTTAAATGTTTTGGGTTTGTTATTGTAGGTATTTTCCTTCTCTTGTGTTTCTTGCCTAGAGAAGTTCCTTTAGCATTTGTTGTAAAGCTGGTTTGGTCGTGCTGAACTCTCAGCTTTTGCTTGTCTGTAACAGTTTTAATTTCTCCATCAAATCTGAATGAGATCCTTGTTGGGTAGAGTAATCTTGGTTGTAGGTTTTTCTCCTTCATCACTTCAAATACGTTCTGCCACTCCCTTCTGGCTTGCAGAGTTTCTGCTGAAAGATCAGCTGTTAACCTTATGGGGATTCACTTGTTTGTTATTTGTTGTTTTCCCGTTGTTGCTTTTAATATGTTTTCTTTATATTTAATTTCTGATAGTTTGATTAATATGTGTCTTGGCGTGTTTCTCCTTGGATTTATCCTGTTTGGGACTCTCTGTGCTTCCAGGACTTGATTAACTATTTCTTTTCCCATATTAGGAAAGTTTTCCACTATAATCTCTTTAAATATTTTCTCAGTCCCTTTCTTTTTCTCTTTTTCTTCTGGAAACTCTATAATTCGAATGTTGGTGCGTTTAATGTTGTCCCAGAGAACTCTGAGACTGTCCTCAGTTCTTTTCATTCTTTTTTCTTTATTCTGCTCTGCAGTAGTTATTTCCACTATTTTATCTTCCAGGTCACTTATCCGTTCTTCTGCCTCAGTTATTCTGTTATTGACCCCTTCTAGACTAATTTTAATTTCATTTATTGTGTTGTTCATCATTGCTTGGTTCCTCTTTAGTTCTTCTATGACCTTGTTAAATGTTTCTTGCATTTTGTCTATTCTATTTCCAAGATTTTGGATCATCTTTACTCTCATTATTCTGAATTATTTTTCAGGTAGACTGCCTATTTCCTCTTCATTTGTTAGGTCTGGTGTGTTTTTACCTTGCTCCTTCATCTGTTGTGTGTTTCTTTGTCTTCTCATTTTGCTTATCTTACTGTGTTTGGGGTCTCCTTTTCACAGGCTTCAGGTTCGTAGTTCCTGTTGTTTTGGGTATCTGTCCCCAGTGGCTAAGGTTAGTTCAGTGGGTTGTGTAGGCTTCCTGATGGAGGGGACTAGTGCCTGTGTTCTGGTGGATGAGGCTGGATCTTGTCTTTCTGGTGGACAGGTCCACGTCTGGTGGTGTGTAATGGGGTGTCTGTGGCCTTATTATGATTTTAGGCTGCCTCTCTGCTAATGGATGGGGCTGTGTTCCTGTCTTGCTTGTTGTTTGGCATAGGGTGTCCAGCACTGTAGCTTGCTGGTCGTTGTGTGAAGTTGGGACTTGGTGTTGAGATGGAGATCTCTGGGAGATTTTTGCTGTTTGGTATTATGTGGAGCTGGGAGGTCTCTTGTGGACCAGTTTCCTGAAGTTGGCTCTCCCACCTCAGAGGCACAGCCCTGATGCCTGGCTGGAGCACCAAGAGCCTTTCATCCACACAGCTCAGAATAAAAGGGAGAAAAAATAGAAAGTAAGAAAGAAAGAGGATAAAATAAAATAAAATAAAGTTATTAAAATAAAAATAATTAAAAAAAACCAATTTTTTAAGTAAATACAAAAAAAAAAAAAAAAACGGATGGACAGAACCCCAGGACAAATGGTGAAAGCAAAGCTATACAAACAAAATCTCACACAGAAGCATACACATACACACTCACAAAAAGAGGAAAAGGGAAAAAATAATATATCTTGCTTCCAAAGTCCACCTCTTAAATTTGGGATGATTCGTTGTCTGTTCAGGTATTCCACCAGATGCAGGTACATCAAGTTGTTTGTGGAGCTTTAATTCACTGCTTCTGAGGTTGCTGGGTGAAATTTCCCTTTCTCTTCTTTGTTTGCACAGCTCCCAGGCTTCAACTTTGGATTTGGACCCGCCTCTGTGTGTAGGTCCCCTGAGGGCGTCTCTTCTTTGCTCACACAGGATGGGGTTAAAGGAGCAGCTGCTTTGGGGGCTCTGGCTCACTCAGGCCGGGGGGAGGGAGGGGTATGGATGTGGGGCAAGCCTGCAGCGGCAGAGGCCGGTGTGACATTGCGGCAGCCTGTAGCGTGCCCTGCGTTCTCCCGGGGAAGTTGTCCCTGGATCACGGGACCCTGGCAGTGGCGGGCTGCACAGGGTCCCGGGAGGAGCGGTGTGGATAGAGACCTGTGCTTGCACACAGGCTTCTTGGTGGCGGCAGAAGGAGCCTTAGCATCTCATGCCCATCTCTGGAGTCCACGCTGATAGCTGTGGCTCCCGCCCTTCTCTGGAGTTCGTTTAGGTGGTGCTCTGAATCCCCTCTCCTCGCGCACCAGTAAACAAAGAGGCAAGAAAAAGTCTCTTGCCTGTTCGGCAGCTCCAGACCTTTTCCCGGACTCCCTCCCAGCTAGCTGTGGTGCAATAACCCCTTCAGGCTGTTTTCATGCCGCCCACTCCAGTCCTCTCCCTGAGATGACCTCTGATGTCTGACCCTCAGCTCCCAGCCCCGGCCTGCCCTGGCGGGTGAGTAGACAAGCCTCTCTGGGTGGTGGTCGGCCCCGATGCTCTGTGTGGGAATCTCTCCGCTTTGCCCTCCGCACCCCTGTGGCTGCGCTCTCCTCCGTGGCTCCGAATCTTCTCCCCTTTCCCCCCCCCCAGTCTCCGCCCACGAAGGGCCTTCCTAGTGTGTGGAAACCTTTCCTCCTTCACAGCTCCCTCCCACTGGTGCAGGTCCCATCCCTATTATTTTGTCTCTTTCATTTTTTTTTTTCTTTTGCCCTACCCAGGTACGTGGGGAGTTTATTGCCTTTTGGGAGGTCTGACATCTTCTGCCAGCGTTCAGTCAGTGTTCTATAGGAGCAGTTCCACATGTAGATGTATTTCTGATGTATCTGTGGGAAGGAAGGTGATCTACACGTCTTACTCTTCTGCCATCTTCTCCTCTCTCCCCATTATTTATTTTAGAGTCTATTTTTTCTGATATGAGTATTGCTACTCCAGCTTTCTTTTGATTTCCATTTGCATGGAATATCTTTTTCCATCCCCTCACTTTCAGTCTGTATGTGTCCCTAGGTCTGAAGTGGGTCTCTTGTAGACTGCATCTATATGGGTCTTGTTTTTGTATCCATTCAGCAATCCTGTGTCTTTTAGTTGGAGCATTTAATCCATTCACGTTTAAGGTAATTATCAATATGTATGTTCCTATTACCATTTTCTTAATTGTTTTGGGTTTGTTTTTGTAGGTCCTTTTCTTCTCTTGTTTTTCCCACTTAGAGAAGTTCCTTTAGCATTTGTTGTAGAGGTGGTTTGGTGGAGCTGAATTCTCTTAGCTTTCTCTTGTCTGTAAAGCTTTTGATTTCTCCATCGAATCTGAATGAGATCCTTGCTGGGTAGAGTAATCTTGGTTGTAGGATCTTCCCTTTCATCACTTCAAGTATATCATGCCACTCCCTTCTGGCTTGTATAGTTTCTGCTGAGAAATCAGCTGTTAACCTTATGGGAGTTCCCTTGTATGTTATTTGTTGCTTTTCCCTTGCTGCTTTCAATAATTTTTCTATGTCTTTAATTTTTGCCAATTTGATTACTATGTGTCTCGTTGTGTTTCTCCTTGAGTTTATCCTGTATGGGACTCTCTGTGCTTCCTGGAGTTTGGTGACTGTTTCCTTTCTCATGTTAGGGAATTTTTTGACTATAATCTCTTCAAATATTTTCTCGGGTCCTTTCTCTCTCTCCTCTCCTTCTGGGACCCCTATAATGCAAATGTTGTTGCATTTAATATCGACCCAGCGGTCTCTTATGCTGTTTTCATTTCTCTTCATTCTTTTTTCTTTATTCTCTTCCACAGCAGTGAATTTCACCATTCTGTCTTCCAGGTCACTTATCTGTTTTCTGCCTCAGTTTTTCTGCTAATGATTCCTTCTAGTGTATTTTTCATTTCAGTTATTTTATTGTTCATCTAGGTTTGTTTCTTCTTTAATTCTTCTAGGTCTTTGTTAAACATTTCTTGCATCTTCTCCATCTTTGCCCACATTCTTTTTCCGAGGTCCTGGATTATCTTCACCATCCATTATGCTGAATTTTTTTTCAGGAAGTTTGCCTCTCTAAACTTCATTTAGTTGTCTTTCTGGGGTTTTATCTTTTTTCCTTCATCTGGTACCATAGCCCTCTGCATTTTTACCTTGTCTATCTTTCAGTGAATGTGATTTTTGTTCCACAGGCTGCAGGATTGTAATTCTTCTTGCTTCTGCTCTCTGCCCTCTGGTGGATGAGACTTTCTAAGAGCCTTGTGCAAGTTTCCTGATGGGAGGGACTGTTGGTTCGTAGAGCTGGCTGTTTCTCTGGTGCACAGAGCTCAGTCAAACTTTAATCCACTTGTCTGCTGATGGGTGTGGCTGGGTTACCTCCCTGTTGGTTGTTTGGCCTGAGGTGACCCAACACTGGAGCCTACCCATGCTCTTTGTTTGGGCTAATGGCGGACTCTGGGAAGGCTCCAGCCAAGGAGTACTTCCCAGAACTTCTGCTGCCAGTGTCTTTGTCCTCATGGTGAAAACAGGCACCCCCTGCCTCTGCAGGATGCCCTCCAACACTAGCAGATAGGTCTGGTTCTGTCTCCTATGGGGTCACTGCTCCATCCCCTGGGCCCTGATGCACACACTACTTTGTGTGTGCTCTCCAAGAGTGGAGTCTCTATCTCCCCCAATCCTGTCAAAGTCCTGCAATCAAATCCCGCTATCCTTCAAAGTTTGATTCTCTAGGAATTCCTCCTCCCACTGCTGGACCTCCAGGTTGGGAAGCCTGACGTGGGCCTCAGAACCTTCACTCCAGTTAGTGGACTTATGTGGTATAAGCGTTCTCCAGTTTGTGAGTCACCCACCCAGCAGTTATGGGATTTGATCTTATCGTGATTGCACCCCTCCTACCATCTCATTGTGTCTTCTCCTTTGTCTTTGGATGTGGGGTATCTCTTTTGGTGAGTTCCAGTGTCTTCCTGTTGATGACTGTTCAGCAGTTAGTTGTGATTCCACTGTGCTCACATGGGAGAGTGAGAGCATGTCCTTCTACTCTGCCATCTTGAACCAATCTCCTATTTAAATGTTAATCTCATCCAAAATCACTCTCACAGAAACACTGAGAATATATATTTGATAAAATATCTGGACACCTTTGTGGCCCAGTCAAGTTTACCTAATATTAGCCATCCTGAGGCAAGTTACTTATCTTTGCCTTTGTTTTCTCATCTATAAAATGGAGCTAATAATAGTACCTACCTCACCAGGTCATTGTGTGGATTGAATGATAAAATTATCTAAAATGGTACCTCAAATAGTCCCTGGAACGTAGTAATTCTCATTTAATATTAGATGTATTTTTTTAATGCTCAAGATATAAAGCTCTGAAATAATTATAATAATTTGATATAATATGTTAAAAGACTGAGTCAAAGAGCAGCTGCACTTTGACTTATTTCCAAAGTCTAAGAGCAGAAAACCAAAGCTTTTCCTGATCCTTTGTAGTATCTAGTATATAACAACCTATGCATTTTTATAATGATATATGATTGGTTAATTATATTTTAACAATATTTTCCGTATTTTATTAAAATCTGTTTGATAAAGTTTTGGAAATAATTGAGTTTTCATTTTATTACATAGCAAATAAAATTAGGTTATTGCAGTAAAAATTACAGAAAATTCTCTCTAAAGAAAAACAAATCTATTTGAAATAAATGTGGATTTGGATTTTAGAATAATTTAAAATAAATGTATTTTTATCACATTGAAGCATAGAAAGTAATGCTAAATAACTGAAGTATAATCAAATATAGATCCTGTCAGTTTTTCTTGAAGTAAGAATGAAAGCCATTTGTAATTACCAGTAGAGCTTTTGCTATAAATATTCAAGATTCTAGAACAGCTAATTCTCTTCACTAAGTTTAATGTTTTTCCTTGATATTGTTTCAAACTTGCTTAGCAAAACATTTCTTCATTACAAGTACAAAGATAAAGATCATCCTGCCCAAGGATAGGTGTAGTATTTTTACTCACTAAAATACATCAATGACAGTTTAATGTATGAATGAATAAAGCAGAGTTAAATATGGTATTTTAAAAAACAAATTAATTTTGTACTTAAAGGGTGACACTTCCAAGTGTATCATCCAGAGTGAGAATTTGTAACAGGTTTAACGTTTTATCAGTTATTTTCTTCTTTCATTTAAAATTCTACTTTCATGTTAATATTTTATTGCACTGATTGTGACATTTTAATGCAACACTGTATGAATGTCATCTCAAGAAATATAAACACTGAATGAATTAGATGCAAAGGAAGACCTCATTGTGTCTAAATTGATGCATATCATAAGTTGTCAAACCTAATTTACTACTAGATTTATGTCAGAATTCCACCTGTTACCTGATAGCAAACACTTTCTTTAAATAGTCAAGGAAACACACCCACATTCCACTTTGAGAATGTTTCCTGACTTTCCACCAAAAAATATGTAAATCTAAGGTTTTTCCTTCTTTGTAAAGCCAATAGAGAAAGCTATGCACTCCTACTTGCTTTTAATTGCCTCCTCTCAAGAGAAAGTAGGCTGAAAACTGCAAGATTTTGTCTGGTTTCCTTACTGCTGTAATACTGTGTATTATACATATGTAAGAATGCAGTGGGCCAAGTTTTCCCTGAAAGTTTCAAGCCTCTGAAATGTAAGAGTCACAGTAGCTCCCGTGATGCTATAAAGTCATGCTAATATGAAGAGTATTTTGACAGACTTGTAAAACACTTTATTTGCATCTAATCACCTTCATGGAAACCTCAATCAGTCTTTTCAAACTACAAAGACTACCACAGAGTAGTAAGGTTCTTTGGTGCTATCTTAATAGCTTCTCTGGAGGAAAGTGGGACATTCCCTCCCTTCTTTCTACTCTCAGCCTAACTTTAATCACATTTATTCTGCCTTCTTTTTTCCATGTTTATATATCATGCTTCTAGATGACCTTATTTGAAGGAATAATAACAAGCAAAGAGAGAGGTGGGAAATCAAACCAATTAGGAACACAGAGCTGCCCATTGCTGCTGGAGCACAGGGTTTGGGGGAGATAAGAGGTACTTTTGTGAAGCAAATCCATTAGGCTTTCAAAATTAACACCAGCACCCCTCAATACCATCCACCTCTCTTTTTGATTGTGCAATGAGAGACTCAGGTGTGAAGAATAGCAATATTTGAGGTCTGAGATAAAACAGCCAATGTTGCCTCCCTTATTGAGCAGTAATATACTGTACAGATATACAATTTTTATAATGGTCAAATGTTTTAAAATAATACTGATATATTATTTAAAATCCAATAAGAATCTTTTTTTCTATTTGTTATATTTTGTTGTATTTTAAAAATTAATTTTTATTGGAGTATTGTTGACTTCCAATAAAAATCTTAAGGGCTTTTTAAAAAGGATGTTATTGACTACAGAGAAAAAGCAAAAACAAAACAAAACAGAAAACTCCAAAATTGTAGTTAATAGATCTACAAAGACACTTTTGAGACTGTGATAATATAGTTAAATTTCCTTATTTTAAGATGAGAAACCAAGGCATAGGAAGACTTGTCCAGGCTTACAAGGTTTTCTGGCTCCCAGTTTAGTGCTCTTTCCATTATGTCAGTCAGCTGCCAGATTCTAAACTCTTAGGTGTTTTTAAACATATACATTCTGAGTTCCTGAATTCAGGAAAAAAAAAAAACTGACATAATTTTTTGCAAAAGAACTCCAACATTTGAAATCTATATGTCCTTTTGTGTGTAAGGTGCAAATCAGGTGTGTGTGTATGTGTGTATGTGTATGTATGCACACATATGTATATGTGTGTTTCATTTTTGTTTGGATAAACTTTGCTTGAAATGTATTTCAGCCTGTCACTTTTATCTATTCTTCCAGGATATTAGACAGATGAAATAATGATGAGAAACCATCATTTTGAGTTTAATTTATGAGATAAATTACATCACTTCAAATCCTTTACATGGTCAAAGTAGATGGAATCTACCTTTAGAAATGACTTTGGAAAAGTTCTGATTAAGACAGGAAGCAAGACATTGGATTATTTTGACATTCTTGCTCCTAAAGGGCAGTAATTTTAATTTATGCTATTTTGCTTAGAGTATCAACCAGCATTGAAATTATTGTATTGTATAGCAGTAACTCTAGTTGGAAAATAGTCATTGATTATCAGATATTCTTTATCTAACCAGAGGTAGTTTTTATTTCCAAGGTTAAGTAGGAGTCAATGATTGGAAAATTGCCTACACATGTTGTCATGAGCAGAGTCATAAATACAGTACCAACTGAAAATTGTCATTTGTCATCTGGTTCTACAAGAATGAAATCACTAGCAACTGAAGTTTCTGATCTTCAACACATCCTGAAATGAGTTCAGAGTGGAGATCAGGAATGAAGCACTCTGCTCTGGGAAAAACTGGCAGAACAGGCCTTCAGATAGTATGATATTTTCAGGAGAAGATTGTGTGAACCCAATTTCTTGCATCTTCTCATATCTAGTTTTCTACACTACACTAAAATCGTTAATGGAGACATCTGCTCCTTATGACTAGCAGTAACCTTCTCATGACTAGCAGTAAGCATAAGCCCATGCCAAAATGTGTGATTGACTGCAGTATCCCCCTTCACTAAAATCATGTATAATACTGACCCTCCCCTGTACCTCTTCAGAGCAGTTCCTCAGAGCTATCTGAGAGGCTGTCTCCCAGGCTATAGTCCTCATTTTGCCCCAAATAAAACTCACAACTCTCACATTGTGCTTTTTTTTTTCAGTCGACAACAGTAAGAAAGAAAATGACAATTTTCTTTCCCAAGGAGAAATGACTATTTCTGTGAATAACAGATCCCATATTTTCTAACTGGCCTCAACAAACCATTGTGACTCTATCTTTGCTCACAGGCTATTCTTGTTCTAGTACAACTAGAACACTTAACAATTTAATTGTTTGTAACATTACTGAAGCATGAGAGGAGATAAAATTTTTGCATTGTGTAGTTGCTTAAATGACAACCACTATCAAAAAAAATATGACTGTGTTCCAAAAAGGCCCTTTTAGGAAACATGAAAAGCTTGCTTCATTTTAGGAATGTGTTACTGATCAATCCTGAAACTCTATTTAGGAATTCAGATCTTTAATATCAACATAGTTTTCAGCATAATTGTTCAATCACTAAATACATGTCAATTATAGTGTTGTCTGTGTTGGTTTGAAAGTTAAAGTGATGCTAGCTTTGATCTATTATTTTTGTCATTGTAAACTTTGGTGTTGCAGCATCTCCATTTTGTGTTTGAAATGTTATGCACAAACTGGATTATAGCATATTAAAGAAGATGGCTTTGGAAATATAACAGCAGGTTGCTAGATAAAGCTTAGCCATTAGAAAATCTATTTTTGGAAAGGAAAGAAAAGAATATTATATTATGCTATGACATAAAAATCTATAATTGTACTTTACTTGTACATCTGGGACAAGTTATATAATTATATTACTTTTTTCTTTGGAGTTTCACTGTTTAAAGTTTATAGGGACCAACATTTAATTTGATGATATTCTTTTAATGCTGAGAAAAAGTCTTAACACTTTTAAAACATCAAAAATAAAATGAGTGGTGAAGTGCTTAAAAGCTCCCTTGGATTCAAATATGGGAGTTTGTAATCATTCCCTAAAATATAATTGAATGTTACTATTTCTAAAATTGAAATGTTTTGATATATGAACAATATATTAAATTAGAGCTGTTTTATTTTGGTCTATAATTATGATTTTGAGACATTTTAGAGCATTTTAACATTTCTTCAGAACCAGAATTCAAATATGTATACATTTATCACATGGAACAATTCTTCAGGTAGAGCTATACTCTAAACCCAGCCCTACTTTCAGCTAAGATGAGCTTAGTATCATCTCTCTTATGTACTCTCTATCTCAATTATAATTATAGAATGCTATTTTTAAATTACAACAATATAGATTAGGTATTGAAAAGAAAACATTACTTGTAAAACAGATCCTAGAATTGTTGGAAGGCTAACATTATAATGTTACTGAGAGTCCCTAAAAGCCCCAGGACTATTTCCTACAACAACCTGCCATAACACCCAACATTACCACTCTTGAAAAGTTTTTCATTTTAGGGGATCAAATTTAAATTGACATGTTAATATTTTTATATTATATTAAGGCAAATTCATTTAGTTGATTGGCTGACCAAAAATAGGCCATAGTTGAAAACCCTTGCTAAGTACCTATAGTTGGGGCTTAGAGGCTGCCAATAATATGTAAGAGGCTAGTAGGCACCTATCTGTGGGTGTCAATTACTATGGAAGACCAAGAACAAATTAAGAACCCACTCCTATTCACTTATACTGACAGAGGTTGGACATTTTGCCTATAGGGGTGAAGCAGTACAGTGCTGATTTTCTGCCACTGCTGAGGCATTAGGCTTTTGGTACCTTGGAGTCCCCTGTTTGGTGCTTCATCCTCTCTTGCCTCAATCCTGCAAACTTCACCGTTCTTATCTGCAGGTGTACCCAGGTGGACGAGAAAGGTTTAGAACAAAGATTTTGTGCTTTCAAAACTGTTATTAAAGGAAATGACAAAACCTTTTTTTAACAGTTACAATGAATTTAATAGAACTTTAAAATGATATTGTCAGTTATAGCATTTCTATGATTTGGGTCAAAATAATGTGTGTGTTTGTGTGTGTGGGTGTGGTATTTATTTAATTGATAGGAAATGTCTCTCTCATTTGCAAATCTGTGACTCCCTTGCGGGGAGTGTATAGGCTGTGCCCCTCTGTGAATTCACTGCTTTAGGATATATTTGAGACAACAGGGAAGTTAGGTTTACACATTCAGGGTGTGTCTGAATGGCACAGGAATGATAACAACAAAAATAATACATTTTTAATGCAACAAAACCATATATTGATGATTGATAACAGGTATCTTAGTCCACTAAATTATTTTTTTAACTCATCATCAGGGTGATATGGCAAACTTTTTCTAATATCAGTTCTTGAAGAAGGTGGAATACACATCCAAATCCACATACATATATAAGTCCAATGTTAATTTTTATACCAACATGGAAGTACAGACAAGTCCTCATTCCTACAGAAGATAGATAGATAATCTTAAATTATTTATATGTCTGAAAATAGATAAATAACATATGTACACACACAAAAACATACATACTCAGTAATCATTTCTTGAGGTTAATCTCAGTATGAATGGGGACCAAATTTGTTTTCCTGTATGGTTAAGGCCTTTAATCATCTACTATTTTCTCAACAGACAAGAAACACATTTAGAGTTATTGGAAGATAATGTAATCTTATTAATGCATTTCAGTGAGAGTTCTCATTTGTCTAAAAACAAGACTCAAAGGAAATTCACTGGAAATTCATGACTTCTCCATTTATGTCACTAGATGATGTGAAGGCTTCTGCAAGTATTTGCTCTCAAGATACACAAATATTCTTTGAAATTGACATGATGTTAATTTATCATCATACGGATAATCTAAATTTATGAGAAATATGAAATGATTTAGGTTCACTGACTGCTGAAATACATTAATTCACCTCTGTTCTAAATGATTTTTCAATTTGTATTAAAAACCTTAAAGATAGGTTGTATATTTTTAGATTTTCTAGAAGACAATTGAATTTAACAAACTATACAAAGCTTTTCTCATTAAAATATTGTTTATTTATATCAGACTAGATATTACTCATGTATATTGAAATAGAATTCCTGTAGTGTATTAAATGATATGACAGAGAGGAAAGATTTCTTTCTGAGGATTACAGTACGTTTAAAACTTCCCTTGTAATAGCACAGGAAACTATACTCAATATTTTGTAATAACCTATAAGGGAAGAGAATCTGAAGAAGAATATATGTGTGTATATATATATATATATATATATATATATATGTATATATACATATATATGCATGTATAACTGAATCACTGTGCTATACATCTGAAACTAACATGATATTGTAAATCAACTATATTTCAATAAAAAAAAAACTTTCCTTGTATATTCAATCAGAAAGATAATCAGATAGTATAATATAGTGTTAAGGATCTTTGAAATGTGTTATAAATGTCTTATAGCCTAACAACCTATATCTTGATATAGGTATATATGATAAAGACAGTTATTAACATGACACTTATATATTTAAATTTATAGCTAGTACCATGCCTAAAATGAAAATTTATAGAAATGTTTACCAAAGCATGTTCAGCATTTTTCACAGGGCAAAACTCCTGTGAGAGGGGACACATCTTTCCTTTGCTAAAGAGCTTCATGTTAGCATGTGATGTCTGGATCTCCTGCAGCTAAATGAAACTGCAAGGGGAGATACCATTAGCACACTAAAGATGGTAGAGCAATAAACATGGAAAATGTCTGTTTCTTGATAGTATTCTTGAGCTACTAATTCAACCAAATTTAGTGCCATTTGCTTTTTGACTTATGTGAGCTAATAAATCCCTTAATGTTTATATTACTTTTCATAGGACTTCTTTTATTTCTGTCTGATAATATTCTATCAGACATATATATATATATTATTACATGAACCTTCACAGAAACCCTGAGAAGTAATTATTAATGCCATGGTACCAGTAATAAATTTAGTATTTGAGGGAATACTACCTTGCCTCAGTCAAACAGCTCATAATTTGTATAACCAGGATTCAAACCCAGGATTTCCATGCTCTAAGTTTTATGCTCTCAGCCATTATTCTAGTCTTTCTTTTTTTTTAGTGATGAATACAATACTGTATATATTATCACAATTTATTTAACTGATGGACTCTTGTTTGATATTTAAATTGTTTTTTAAATAATAAATATCATTAATAAATATTTTATTATATCTAATGTTTCCCTTAGAAATAATTACTAGAAATAGAATCAGTAGGTCATTGTTTATGAATACTCTAAAAGTGATAATATTCTGAAATAACTCCAATTTTTTCATTCTCCAACTGCTTAAGAAAGGTTGCTCCCTTCATTCTATCTGCCACTTAGGCTAAGATTGGAATCAGAAAGGAGGAAGGATGACATAAGGAATGCCTCAGTCACACAGGCAAGAGAAAAGCCCTTACTTTCTATTATAGTACAGTGCATCATGGGAATTGTTAAAAGATTAAGATGATTGCTGAAATAGTCAGAGAAGCTTTTTCCTTGTTCTCTTTTTGGGATGCTGTGAAGACACAACTTTACAAGTTGCCCTTTCATAGTGGTAACTACATTAATATAAAAAGTGATGGAAAGAGTCTGGATTCATGTTCTCAAACTGCCCTTAGTTCTGTGCAGTAGGAGAGACACACAGAAACTCCTGCATGCCCAAAGGCTGAGGATCCAGTTTGTGAGCCAGACAGAAGATATCATTGTGGATGCAAGAGTGAAGTAATCTGAAAATCTTCTGAGCTGCAAAGTAAATGGGAGGTACAGCCAAACTGCTTGAGATTCACAGAACTGCCAGAGTCAAGGTATGGTCAAGTCAAGAGGGAGAACTACAGGGTTCTGCCTAAGTTAAGAGAGAACAGATTATGAGTTATACTAGCAGTAGAATCCAGTTGTGGATCACATCAGAATGCCCAACAACAGGACTAGACAAACCACACTGCAACAAATAACCACCGGTACACACCAAATACCTAGCATAAGTCTAAAGGTTCCCTGCACCAAAATGCCACAAGATCACATAAAATTTCCTATATTGGTCACCATCTTGAAGAGAAGCAGGAATGAGAAGAAATCTGAATGTTTCGGTTATCAAAGAGTCTAATTACCTAAAGAGGCATTTGAAATTTTGGATCAAATTGAGTATACCATATCAGAACAATTTGAGTTTTTATTCACTTCCTAGTTAGTGGAGATGAAGTTGGGATGAGTGTGTTATAAGAAACACTAGGAGCAGATGAGCAAATAAATACTATAAACAGTGTATGGTGACTAAATGTATAATCCCACCATAATATTTTAAAATTTCTCCGTACATATTGTTAAGCCATAATCCAGAAAGGAAGATCCAATTTATATTAATACTTATACAAGGTCCAAGCATATGCCTTCTTGAACTCTACAACTCTTGGTTATCATCCCTTTGAAAAACTGTAATTTGAAAAAATTTACATTATGATGAATTAAAAATGTTGTTTCAATTTACATTTCTTTTATTATTACTGATATTGAAAATGTGTTCATATATATTTTGGTCACTTGCGATTCTTCTTTGCTTAATTGCTTCTTCATAGCATTTAACTTATTTCTTATTTTGAAGTTTTCTTCTGAAAGGTCTTCTATATTTTTGGTTAAATTCACTTATTAGAGTTTTGTTGTTATTTGGAATTGCATGAAAAATTTCCATTTTTTTTCTCTTACAGTTGTTTGTATATAAATAATTTGTTCACTGTTTTAAAGTTTTTAATAAAGTTTAAAGTACAAGTAGTAAAGTGTGTAAAGTGCACAATTTTAAGTGGATAAACCACTTAATACAGTTTCACATATGTATATTTGGTTGCATGCCATTCATATCCAGATGTAGAACATTTCTGGCACCCCAAAATTTCTTTTGGATCTCTTCTTAGTCTATTTCTCCCAATGGTAACCACTATTCTGTTTCTCTATTAATTAATTTTGTTAATTAATTAATTAATTTTTAACCCAATCCAAAATGGACATTAGACCTAAATAGACATTTCTCCAAAGAAGATATACAGATTGCCAACAAACACATGAAAGAATGCTCAACATCATTAATCATTAGAGAAATGCAAATCAAAACTTCACTGAGGTATCACCTCACACCGGTCAGAATGGCCATCATCAGAAAATCTGCAAACAATAAATGCTGGAGAGGGTGTGGAGAAAAGGGAAGACTCTTGCACTGTTGGTGGGAATGTAAATTGATACAGCCACTATGGAGAACAGTATGGAGGTTCCTGAAAAAACTACAAATAGAACTACCATATGACCCAGCAATCCCACTACTGGGCATATACCCGGAGAAAACCATAATTCCAGAAGAGTGATGTACCAAAATGTTCATTGCAGCTCTATTTACAATAGCCAGGACATGGTAGCAACCTAAGTGTCCATCAACAGATGAATGGATAAAGAAGATGTGGCACATATATACAATGGAATATTACTCAGCCATAAAAAGAAACTAAATGGAGTTATTTGTACTGAGGTGGATGGAGTTAGAGTCTGTCATACAGAGTGAAGTAAGTCAGAAAGAGAAAAACAAATACAGTATGTTAACACATATATATGGAATCTAAGAAAAAAAAAAAAAAGGTCATGAAGAACCTAGTGGTAAGACTGGAATAAAGACACAGACCTACTAGAGTATGGACTTGAGTCTATGGGGAGGGGGAAGGGTAAGCTGTGACAAAGTGAGAGAGTGGCATGGACATATATACCCTACCAAACGTAAAATAGATAGCTAGTGGGAATCAACTGCATAGCACAGGGAGATCAGCTCGGTGCTTTGTCACCACCTAGAGGGGTGGGATAGGGAGGGTGGGAGGGAGGGAGATGCAAGAGGAAAGAGATATGGGAACATATGTGTATCTATAACTGATTCAGTTTGTTATAAAGCAGAAACTAACACACCATTGTAAAGCAATTATACTCCAATAAAGATGTTTAAAAAAAAAAAAGAAAACAACAGAATACACTTTCTTCTCAAGTGCTCATGGAACAATCTCCAGGATAGATCATGTCTTGGATCACAAATCAAGCCTTGGTTAATTTAAGAAAATTGAAATCTTATCAAGTATCTTTTCTGACCACAATGATATGAGACTAGATAACAATTACAGGAAAAAAAAACTGTAAACAATAAAAACACATGGAGCCTAAACAATATGCTACCAAATAACCAAGAAATCACTGAAGAAATGAAAGAGGAAATCAAAAAAATACCGAGAAACAAATGACAATGAAAACCGGACAACTGAAAACCTATGATATGCAGCAAAAGCAGTTCTAAGAGGGAAGTTTATAACAATAAATTCCTACCTCAAGAAACAAGAAAAATCTCAAACAAACAACTTAACCTTATACCTAACGCAATTAGAGAAAGAAGAAGAAGAACAACCAAAAAAAAAAAAACCCAAATTTACCAGAAGGCAAGAAATCATAAAGATCAGAGCAAAATAAATGAAATAGAAAAAAAGGAAACAATAGCAAAGATAAATAAACTAAAAGCTGCTTCTTTGAGAAGATAAACAAAATTGGTAAACCATTATCCAGACTCATCACAAAAAAAGGGAGAAGACTCAAATCAACAGAATTAGAAATGAAAAAGGAGAAGTAACAAATGACACTGCAGAAATACAAAGGAGCATGAGAGATTACTACAAGCAACTCTATGCCAATAATATGGACAACCCGGAAGAAATAGACAAATTCTTAGAGAAGTACAACCTTCTGAGACTGAGGCAGGAAGAAATAGAAAATATAAGCAGGCCAATCACAAGCACTGAAATTGAAACTCTGATTAAAAATCTTCCAACAAACAAAAGCCCAGGACCAGATGGCTTCGCAGGGGAATTCTATCAAACTTTTAGAGAAGAGCTAACACCTATCCTTCTCAAACTCTTCCAAAATATAGCAGAGGGAGGAACACTCCCAAATTCCCTCTACTAGGCCATCATCACCCTGATACCAAAAATCAGGCAAAGATGTCACAAAGAAAGAAAACTACAGGCCAATATCACTGATGAATATAGAAGAATATTTCCTCACCAAAATACTAGCAAACAGAATCCAACAACACATTAAAAGGATCATACACCATGATCAAAGGGGGTTTATCCCAGGAATGCAAGGATTCTTCAATATATGCAAATCAATCAATGTGATACAACATATTAACAAATTGAAGGATAAAATACATATGAAATCTTAGTAGATGCAGAGAGAGATTTCGACAAGTTCAATACCAATTTATGATAAAAACTCTCTAGAAAGTAGGAATAGTGGGAACCTACCTCAACATAATAAAGGCCATATATGGCAAACTCACAGCCAACACCATTCTCAAAGGTGAAAAACTGAAACCATTTCCTCTAAGATCAGGAACAAGACAAGTTTGCCCACTCTCAACACTATTATTCAACATAGCTTTGGAAGTTTTAGCCACAGCAATCAGAGAAGAAAAAGAAGTAAAAGGAATCCAAATCAGAAAAGAAGATGTAAAACTGTCACTGTTTGCAAATGACATAATACTATACATAGAGAATCCTAATGATGCTACCAGAAAAGTAGTAAACCTAATCAATGAATTTGGTAAAGTAAAAGTACACAAAATTAATGCACAGATATCTCTTGCATTCCTATCCACTGATGATGATAAATCTGAAAAAGAGATTAAGGAAACACTCCCATTTACCACTGCAACAAAAATAATAAAATACCTAGGAATAAACCTACCTAAAGAGACAAAAGACCTGTATGCAGAAAACTATAAGACACTGATGAAAGAAATTAAAGATGATGCAAACAGATGGAGAGATATACCATGTTCTTGGATTGGAAGAAACAACCTTGTGAAAATGACTATACTACTCAAAGCAATCTACAGATTCAATGCAATCACTATCAAAATACCAATGGCATTTTTCAGAGGAATAGAACAAAAAAATTCACAATTTTTATGGAAACACAAAAGACCCCGAATAGCATAAGCAATCTTGAGAAAGAAAAACGGAGCTGGAGGAATCAGACTCCCTGACTTCAGATTATACTACAAAGCTACAGTAATCAAGACAGTATGGTCCTTGCACAAAAATAGAACTATAGATCAATGGAACAGGATAAAAAGCCCAGACATAAACCCACTCACATATGGTCACCTTATCTTTGATAAAGGAGGCAAGAATATGCAATGGAGAAAAGACAGCCTCTTTAATACCTGGTGCTGGGAAAACTGGACAGCTACATGTAAAAGGATGAGGTTAGAACACTCCCTAACACCGTATACAAAAATAAACTCAACATGGATTAAAGACCTAAATGTAAGGCCAGACCCTATAAAACTCTTAGAGGAAAACATAGGCAGAGCACTCTAAAACATAAATCACAGCAAGATCCTTTTTGACCCACCTCCTAGAGAAATGGAAATAAAAACAAAAATAAACAAATTGGACTTAATGAAACGTAAATGCTTTTGCACAGCAAAGGAAACCATAAACAAGACCAAAAGACAACCCTCAAAATGGGAGAAAATATTTGTAAATGAAGCAACTGACAAAGGATTAATCTCCAAGATTTACAAGCAGCTCATGCAGCTCAATGTCAAAAAAATAAACAGCCCAATCCAAAAATGGGCAGAAGATCTAAACAGAGATTTCTCCAAAGTAGATATACAGATTGCCAACAAACACATGAAAGAATGCTCAACATCATCAATCATTAGAGAAATGCAAATCAAACTACAATGAGGTATCACCTCAAACCGGTCAGAATGGCCATCATCAAAAAATCTTCAAACAATAAATGCTGGAGAGGGTGTAGAGAAAAGCGTACCCTCTTGCACTGTTGGTGGGAATGTAAATTGAAACAGCCACTATGGAGAATAGTATGGAGGTTCCTTAAAAAACTAAAAATAGAACTACCCTATGGCCCAGCAATCCCACTACTGGGCATATACCCTGAGAAAACCATAATTCAAAAGGAGTCATGTAGCACAGTGTTCATTGCAGCACTATTTACAATAGCCAGGTCATGGAAGCAACTTAAGTGTCCATTAACAGATGAATGTATAAAGAAGATGTGGCTCATATATACAATGGAATATTACTCATTCGTAAAAAGAAATGAAATTGAGTTATTTGTAGTGAGGTGGATGGACCTAGAGTCTGTCATACAGAGTGAAGTAATTCAGAAAGAGGGAAACAAATACTGTATGTTAACACATATATATGGAATCTAAAAAAAAAAATGGTTCTTACAAACCTAGCGGCAGGACAGGAATAAAGACACAGATGTAGAGAATGGACTTAAGGACACAGGGAGGGGAAGTGGTTAGCTGGGACGATGTGAGAGAGTAGCACTGAGATATGTACACTACCAAATGTAAAGTAGATAGCTTGTGTGAAGCAGCTGCATCACACAGGGAAATCAGCTCAGTGCTTTGTGACCACCTAGAGGGGTGGGATAGTGAGGGTGGGAGGGAGGATCAAGAGGGAGGAGATATGGGGACATATGTATATGTATAGCTGATTCACTTTGTTATACAGCAGAAACTAACAGAACATTGTAATGCAATTTTACTCCAATAAAGATGTAAAAAAAATTAAAAAGAAATGAAGATACAACAAGACAAGTCCAGGCTGAAGGAAAGGAAAGGAGAGCTCAGCTGGGGGAGGGGAGACCGAGTCTGAGATTCCAGAGGCAACTGGAGTAAATGGGCGAATGTGGACGCCCTCTTGTACTAACTTATCTACCCAGAGGGGAGGTGCTTCTTCAGGGAAAACTGAGGCTGGAGTTCCCCCAAAGTGAGATGCCCAAGGCTCATGTCAGAAGCACAAACCCAGAGGCTCCTAGCAGAGAGCTGACTTGCAGGTCCCAGATTTGCTGGTTTCTGCTTCAGGCAGAGAAGCCAAATCCTCTGGGGGCTGCAGTGGGGTGTCCCCTCAATTCTATCCTCTAGGTCAGGCGAGGCCACACTGGATTTGCAGCCACTGGCTGGATGTGAGCTCAGAAGTGGGATCTCCCTATTCACCATTTAGATCCCCGTTCTACCTATTTCCACATCTGCCTTTTAAGTAAATATAAAAGAACTGTACAGTGTTTGACCACATTGAATGGATGTGACCCCCAAGCATGGCAGAAGAAAGTGGTGTGGTTTGGTAGATTCCCACAGATTGGAATCGTCATTCTGTGACACCATATTCTCTCCAAGCCTCGGGTTCTTCCTATTTAAAAAGTGGAATGTTGACACCTAGAATTCAGGTTTGTGGCAGGAATTTTATATATGTATATATACATATAATAGTTCCAGACACATGCAGATTTGCAAATGTATCTAAACACATAAAAAGACATCTAATGTAGCTTTTTGATTAAATAAATGCAAAATATTAAAAGAAATAATCTCTAACCTAATTTTAATCCTTCTATTTTGGGCACCATATAAATAATATATGTGGATAAGATGGACAGAGTGCTAATCTATATAGTGTCAAATAACTATTACATGTCATCTTGCTTTAAGGATTGGTCCATATCTTTTTAAAACTCCCTTCCTATGTAATAATGTACATTTTCAAACTTGTCTTTACATCAGAAAATTACTTAGGGTGTTTGTAACACAAATCAAATACAAAATACTTTCAAATAAAAATATTTGAAGTCAAAAAAAGGAAAAAAAACAAAGCAAATTTTTGGCAGAGTTTTATTTAATAGCTTAACTTCAGCTTATGAGGCTTTTATTGATATTTTCCATGAGCAATTAAATGTCTGGGCCTTAAGTGCACCTGAATACCTCAAGATTGGAAAATCATATGGCTGAATCATTTTTGCATTCAGTTGGTCAGTATACATTGCATGGAGTTCTCCTCCCAGAGTATTAGCATTTTCCTAGATTATAAAAGTTTATGATCTTTTACCTAGTATGTATTGTATTCTTATTTTTATTTTATTTTTTTGCCTTTTTACTGTGGTGTTGAATTTTAATTAATGAATTATATAAGGATTAAATATTTTATTATGTATGTTTTACTTGTAATTTTAGTCTTAAATATATAATTTATAGTAGCTACAAGAGAGCAGGTAAATTTACATATTAAAGAGTAATTAATAAAAAAAATAAATTCCTATTTTGGCTGAGTTTTTATAACTGATGTTAACTATATAAGTAATCATGTGTATTTAATGGGAAGTAGAGTTCTTTTAACATAAATGGATTTTAGTTTGGTTTCTCAGAAATGCATACAAATATATATATATATATATATATATATATATATATATATATATATATATTATTTTCCTTTTTTCCAAAATGAATTTTGAGTTTAAAGAATTTGTCCTGTGTGGAGTCTTGGCAAGAAGTAATTACCCTCATGAAGATAACTTGTCTTTATGTGCTTCAATTGTCTAATACAAAAACACTCTTAGCTATTTAATTAAAATAAATAAATTCAATAAACTTATACATATGGTGAATATAAAGTTCTCTCAAATATCCTTGTATGCAAATTTAATAATATCCTCATATTTTTGAACTCAAAAATACAAATCTAGAGTAATTTCACAGCTTTAATTTGCATTTATTTAGCAAATAGACTAAGTGTACACAATTTCTAAACTTAGGACCAAAATAAAGACATAAATATTAATTCTATATACATATTTTTTATTTGAAATTTACCCCAGGGTTAGAAACTTGGAAACAAACAGAAAAGCAATTTTATCGTTCCATGTGGTTTGGGGTTCTCATTCCATTTCACTGAGGTAGCAATATTGATTAGAGGGGTCTAACTGGAATGCAGACTTTATTCTTAGTCATGACCCAGATGGGACTCAGTGAGTTTTTTTTATATAATTTTTTTTTATCAGGAAGCCTATACTATATAAAGATGTTAGGCTCATGGTTGGAGTTCTAAAGATTAAACTTAATTGTTCCTTCAGATTTGGATTTGCAAAACCACCTCCCCATGTTGTTACTATTTTTCCTTAATTACATTGTTTAATTTTGCAACAGTTTGTTAAATTATTGTACTTTTTTTCCTTTATGTGTCTAAAAGTATTGTTAAAGAAAAAGTTATTCATAACACTTGCTAAAGAATGATAAAGCAGAATTTATTCAGGGAGACTACTGTGATACTATAATGGAGTTTTGCAATAGAGGAGAAAGAGTGGGCTCAACTCTGAATTAAACAAGGAAAAGTAGGAATTTTATAGTCAAGGAGCAGGGTGGGAGGGTCAGTGGATGGAGAGTTATTAAGAGGGAAAATCAGGGGTAGAGGGAGGATTCTGGCTAAACTGACCTGACAAAATTCTTGCTTAAGGTAGGCTAGGGTGGTCAGACATCACCTGAAGGATAGTGTAAGATGAGGAACCCAATCAGATATTGAGGATGATCAGATATTGGGAGTGGGGAATTCTGACTAAACTGACTTAGCAGAATTGTTGCTAAAATTGAACAATGGAGATACAAGTACAGAAACCCAAAAATCAAGGTCTAGATGAGAAGATAGTTCAGAGGAGCCTGACTAGTGTTTGTTCAAGGAGATAATCTGTCAAAATTTTAAATAGAACAAACTTTTCTTTAGTATATAACCTAAAGCCAAGTTAAAGTATCTGTTCAAATATTATTTGAATATTTTTTTAAAAGTTTATCTTTAAAGAATCCTTTAAAGAATTTATTGGCTGGCTTTCACACTATTGATACTCATTTCTATGGTTAGAAGTGGTTAACTAATTCAAAGAAGGGAGGAAGAGTGAATTTTACATTGAATAATAATGCTCCTCTCAAACAAAGTGCATGAAAATTAATTAGATAATAGAAGTATGATTGTCTTAACCTTCATGCCCTGCCATACCCTTATATCATATTCCTTGTACCTATCTCTTTTTTGGACTTTCAAACATTTTGCCTAAGGCTAGCATCAATATAATGTGGGTGAATTATTATTATTTCTGTTGTTTGTGGTGTGTGTGATCTCTTTCTGTTTTAATATTAAGAATTGATAGATGATGATTATAGATAGATAGACAGATAGCTTTAATAGATTTTAATATGATTATGAGTTGTATGGAAAGGTTAAAATTGATACGATGGGTGTATCTTATCATCTGTGGGGGAAATAGAGATGGTGGAGATTAAATGCAGAGCTTAAGTTAATGAACATATTTAATATTTCTATTATTTGCTCATCTTTAAAATTTAGGGTATACATCATCCTCACCAGTGTTGCAGGTATAATACTGCTTACATGTACATATATGAGTTTTTTTCCACCAAATAGAGTATAAGCAGGTGTCAAAGTTTATGTTAAATTTGCTACAAGGAAAGAAATTTCAAAACAGGTACATTCGAAGATTTTCTATAGTAGGAAAATTATATAGGGGAAAAAAACCAGTTAAACTAAAATTTAAAAATAAAAAGAAAGCCAGTTCCAGAGCATTAGATTCTTTGTGAAACTGGTTAAAGGTCATTGGGCTCCACCAGAGACTGATACTCAACTCTGTAGAAGTCCCAGAAGGGGGTCTTAAGCTTATTAAAATCTACAAGCATTTTATCTGGAATATTAATTTCTTCCTAGAAGAAGCTAATCACATTAGACTCAAAACTCTGTCCCTGCTCAAGGTTGGGGCAATTGTCTTTCTGCATCTCTCCTTTTGACCAAGTTAATAATTTCAGTTGTGCCTTAGCAAATAAATGATCTATTTCCTTGTGTTTCATGCTAATATCATTAATTAATAACTTAATCATGTTTTAAATTTCATGCATATTATGGAAACTTGAACATTGACTTAATTTATACAATGTATTTATATTCACAGTTGCCAGCAATATTGTGTACTTAATGATTTTATTTCTTTAAATCAGTTTCCTATGTTAGGGAAGAATTTTCAAGCAAATCTCTCTAATGATACCTACTGCATGTTGTTTATGGTCTGTGCCTTTTCATTGTGGTGTTTTGTTATATTTGGATCATTTTATTTACATAGGGGTAATAAAACCACATAAATCTCCTTGTTTACAGTTAACAAACCTAGGGACTTACAAAACTTTTGAAAGACTACTATGGTCTACGTCAAAGATTAAATATGTTCTAGATCTTTTATTTAAAAAATCCAGGGTGACATGCTAAGTTTATTTCTATATTGCAAGATATGCTCATTTATTTATTTATATATTCTGTCACTATCATTTCCTCTGCTTGAAGCCATGAACAAAAAAGTGGCTCTTTTCTGAGTTTCAAATGAAATATACATAAATATCTTTCTCCAAATTCTTTAGTGTCTGATAATGTTCTCAGCCTTCCAGGAAGTGACATACTTTTCTACCTGTAAGACTGAGATTATAGTTTACAGGGAAACTATTAATTTCATGAAAATATTTATAGTGCAGTTTCCACATATTAAGTACAGTTATAATTTAATAAAATATATCAGTAAGTGTATCCTCTGCCAAAGCCAAAGTAACAAATTTGGTTTATCCTATTATATCCAGGTAGAAAAAAAATTGTTTCTTATTGAGCCTATGAAATTAACTGCAATGATATAAAAAAATTAGAGGGATCAATAAAAGCAATTTGTATAATATCTAGCTAGTAACCTGAGTAGTTTTATGCTAAAGTGCATTCTCTCTCTCTCTCTCTCTCTCTCTCTCTCTCTCTCTCTCTATATATATATATATATATATATATATATACACACACACACACACATACGTGTGTGTGTGTGTGTATACCCAACTTGTGTGTGGTAACAATTTTACTAAGCCTAAACCATGTAAAAACCAAATCAAAACAAAAAACTACTCTTAGTTTCAATTAATAGAGACATTATGTTTAAATTCCCATGAGGAGTCATTAGCTTGTAGTTTTTTCTCCCTGTTAATATTTCCTAGAGAATGTTTCCCTTTAATGATAGAAATATTGTGTTGCTGAATTCTGATAGTCTGCCCAAGTGGAAAAGTGTTTTGAAGAATTTGAGAGACCGTCAAGAACAATATAATAATCAATGAAGTTTTCACTGAAGAAAAACCACACAACCTAAAAGTTGCAAGTTATATTTTATTTGGGGATCTTACTGAGGGCTATAGCCTGGTGTTACCAAAGGAAATTTCATCTGCCTGATGTACAGTGAGGCCAAGCAAACTGAAACGTCAGAGTTTGGAGCAGAGAAATGTTTATTTCAGGGCCAAGCAAGGAGAACAGGTGGTTCGTACTCAAACCCCCCCAAACTACCTGATGGTTTGGGGGAGAAGTTTTTAATAGGCAAAATTTGGGGTGAGGGCTGCAGGGTGTGTGACTTTTTTCTGATTGGTTGGTGGTGAGATAACCAATCTTCCAGGGATCTTGGGCTTAGACTAAAGTTACTGTCCTTCTTCTGGGTGTGGACCTTAGTTCCCACAGAAGAACTCAGAGATATTGTTACGTATATTCCTTAAGGAGGAACCAGGATCCTGCTTTAATCCCTGCACTATAGTTTCTTGATTGTTCCTCCTTGGTTTCTGCATTCCCTTACTTCCCTGATTAGCAACTGTTTGAATCTGCTCTTTGGAACTCTGGGAAGTCTAGGAGGCTGAAGCCTTTATCCTGCAAGTAGGAAATGGGAGACATGGAAAGGCTTTTGCGCCCAGGAGGGCCCCACAGGGTCCTGCTTGATTATGCCAGGAGACAGACTCTCAGATATTTCTGAGGAACTGTTCTGAAGAGGTAAGGGAGGAGACAGAATATATAGGAATTTTTGCTGAAAAAAAAAGTAGTGGAACATCAAAAGATTACTGCGAATCACAAAAACAGACATCTTAAGTGAACAATTTTAGTGCTTTTCTATGTATAGGAAGATGCAAGAGTCTGGTGTCATTGAAATTATTCCTTAGATATACATCTTAACTCTCTAGGGCCAACATCCTGTTTTTCTCTATCCTGAATTCCCCTCAGAGTGCATGGTGGTGGAGTGGGGGTGGGCAGCTGTAGTGGCTGATGGCTTGATAGTAGGCAACATTTGTTGTTTTCTGGAATGGCCAGCAGCAGTTTTGTCCTCAGAATTTTTTAAAAGTCAGTTTTAGGTAAATAAGGTCTTTAAACATGACTTTAAAATATATATTTTTTCCAACTGGCATTGTTAGGTAGTTAGTCAGACATTAGCAGCAAGGAGGTGACAGTGGCGAGAAAGACAAGAAGAAGCAATCGAGTCACACCCAACCATCTGGGGACTCTCCTGACCCCACCCAGAATGGGCGAAACTATGGTCGTGTGGTGGGCAGCTTATCCTGATGAAGAGGGGCACAGTAACATGAGGGAACTTCCCCGGGCTGCGAATGCCCAGACCAGACAGGCATATAACCTATAGTAAACCCAAACTCATTATACCATAATTATAATAAAATCTACATATGAAAAAAATCTTCATGTGGTTTTGCCCTCGCCCCCACCGAGTGGGCGTTTCTTAGTGATTCAAGGGTGAGAGCATGCACAGCAGTAAACTTGTTACATAGCTCGGGACTGTCAATCAAATAATGATTCCCTGTCACTCACCCCTGCCTTCCTGCAAAATCCTCCTTAAAAGTGCCCTTAAGCCTGTACACGAATACTGCTTTCAATTTGCAGAAACAGCCTGCTCTCTCTCTCTCTGAGAGTGCACCCTTGCTTCCATAAACTTTGCTTTGGGCTTGCTTCACTTCGCTGAAACAGCCCGCTCTCAGAAACAGCCCGCTCTCGCTCTTTTTCTCTCTCTCCCTCTCTGAGAGTGTACCTGTGCTTAAATAAACTTTGCTTTGTGCTTAAGCTTAACGTGGTAGTTTGCAATTCTTTGCTTACTATCGCGGACAGAGATTGCTGGTCCGGGTCTTCTGTTGACCTCCTCGGCTGAAGCTATTTTCTTACAACGCACGTCAACCTGGTGACAGCAGTTATAGTGTCAGGAAGGAAGAAATTTTCCTCTACCTTTCTAGATTCTTCTGGCTGGTCTAAGAATTAAATTAACATGAGACAGATTAACAGGAGAAAATCCACAAAAGTTTAATAATAGATATATACATGGGCAAGACCCAGGAAAACTGAGTAACTCACCAACATGCCTGTAGTCATCACTTTAAACACCATCTTCAACTAAAGACAAAAGAGAATGTTGAAGGTAGTGGTTTGGGACTTCAAAGGGGAGAAAGGTAATTTACATGAAGATGGAAAAGCAAATGTTTGATAAACAAATGTTTGCTCCGCTAGGCAGAGACAATGGGACGCAAGTGGACACTGAGCTCTAGGCCCTGCCAAGTTTCCCCTACCACACCTAGTCCATATTCTTTGCAGATGTCTTTTCTGATACCTCTTTTCTGGGAACTGGCCCTGTATCTAAATTCTTTAGACAGCTAAGAAGGAGATAAAAAAAAAAAATTTCCTGAGTCTTCTGTTTCTTAAAATAATCAGCTTAAAGTAATCCTCCTGCCAAAGAGACAATTTGAGATGGCAAATTTGGCTTCCCTACAACAGCTTATTAAATTCACAGTGAAAGAATAAGAAGGGAAAAAGGGAGCTTCATCATAAGCCTATTAAACAATGGAGTATTTTCTTAAAATGCCAAAAAAATATTTCAAATAAATACCATTATTGGGGGCTTCCCTGGTGGCGCAGTGGTTCAGACTCTGCCTGCCAATGCAGGAGACACGGGTTCGAGCCCTGGTCTGGGAGGATCCCACATGCCGCGGAGCGGCTAGGCCCGTGGGCCACGACTACTGAGCCTGCGCGTCTGGAGCCTGTGCTCCGCAACGGGAGAGGCCACGACAGTGAGAGGCCCGCGCACCGCGATGAGGGGTGGCCCCCGCTCGCCGCAATTGGAGAAAGCCCTCGCACAGAAACGAGGACCCAACACAGCCAAAAATAAATAAACAAATAAATTTATAAAAAAAAAAAAATACCATTATTGGATCAGCAATATACCTTTATAAAACTATCTATTTCCAAGCTAAAATAGACCTGGAAATCCTAAATCTTAATTCCTCAAGAACAGATGCCTGCTCATGCTGGCAATATCTCTCTAAGGAAGTGTATAACCATGAGCGTTCCCTCAAGTACTATAGCTAAGAAGCTAAGAATTCCTAATATAGTTCTTTACATTGAATCCCTGAAACTGTTCTTTGATCCTTCCAGAAGATCCAATCTCTAGTCTAAAGTTTAAAATATAAACCTACAGAGAAAACATGTGGAAAACCTACTGTTGAAGGCAAGACTGACTTTTTGGCTAGTTAATACACTTACTAAAAGTACCAAATTGGAGAAGAGTAGAAGCCTCAAGATTGGTGTGATATATAAGTAGAATGGGACTACCTCTAAACATTTAATAAGAATTTAGTGATTACTCAAAAGGGATTATAGGATTTATATATTAAATATGTGTCTATCAGTTGTATTTATTAACATTTTTGTTGCTCAGATAGTTATATCTTACATATTTCTTGCTCCAAACCTGAATCAGTTATTCTTTCAAACAGCTCTGGTTCCTTCTGGCAGAGTTCAGGACACGGTACCCAAAAATATGGCATATTTTATCATACTCTTTCAGCTTAAAATTTTTTTTTTTTTTTTAACTTTGGGTTTATTTATTTATTTATGGCTGTGTTGGGTCTTGGTTTCTGCGCGAGGGCTTTCTCTAGTTGTGGCGAGCGGGGGCCACTCTTCATCGCGGTGCGCGGGCCTCTCATTATGGCGGCCTCTCTTGTTGCGGAGCACAGACTCCAGACGCGCAGGCTCAGTAATTGTGGCTCACGGGCCCAGTTGCTCCGCGGCATGTGGGATCCTCCCAGATCAGGGCTCGAACCCATGTCCCCTGCATTGGCAGGCAGACTCTCAACCACTGCGCCACCAGGGAAGCCCTCAGCTTAAAATTTTTAATATGCCAAAGTGCCATATTTTTGGGTAGTGAGTCCTGAACTCCATCAACTTGAAGTAATTATTTCACTGTGAGGTTTGCCATTAAATTTATATACACAGTATGTACATTTGCTGTGGTATGTTTTCTATTTTTAGAAAATACATTTTTTAGTTAATTTTACTTTGAATATGCATAACATTTATTTGTTTCCAAAGTTAACACTATGCAAAAGATAGATATTCATAGAAATCTCCCATCTATATTTTTCCCCTCCAATCTTTTCCTTCCAATATTCTATAGGAAAGCATTTTTATTTTTCATTTACCTTTCCAGTGGCTATGTATTTTTTATGTTAAATTTATATTCTGCTACTTTATTAAATTATCTTCTTATAGTAGTATTTTAGTTTTTCTATTGTTTCTTTTGGATTTTCCAGGTATATAGTCTTAATATATGCTAAGAGAGATATGTTTACATTTTCTTATATTTCCAGTTACTTTTTCTTGTCTAAAATTGTATTGACTAATAGATACAATTTAATATTAATAGTAGAGATTGTGACTATCCAAGTTTTATTATTAGGATTATCTCTAGTATTTCACAATTAAATAAGGTTCTGAATTTTGATGTGTGTCTGTGTGTTTAAAGGAAATGGTTTGCAGCAGGCCAGGAATCTACTTTCTCCCTTTACTATGGGGAATTCCTCAGAAAAGACAGAAGCAATTCATAAGAGGACCAGGACAAATGCTAATGACAGATTTCCTAGCAAACAGGCTATTGATATTTGCTAGTGGGAAAGTCCTTATTTAAGAAATGCATTTAGCAGAAGGTGCCTTCTCTGCCCAGGATTCCTTATAGTAAAAAAGAAAGCTGGAATCCATTCTATGTAGTATCATAATATAAAACGGAGATATTTCATGAGAGAAAGAGCTCCCTTCTGTGTAATTCATATAATTCCCCACATTGATGCCGAAAATTCTGCTTCTGTGCACTGGTGCCAAATCAAATCTTGGAGAGAGAGATTTGGGTGAAGTAGAAAAGAATAGCTTTATTGCTTTGCCAGGCAAAGGGGGACACAGTGGGTTCGTGCCCCTTACAAAATATGTGTCCCAACTCAGGAGGTTTCTGTGAGGAGTTTTATAGCAATAGTTCAAGGGTGGGGTTGCTGATAAGATTAGGGTGTGTGCAAGGTCTGCACTCCCTTAATCTGGCCTCAGGTGGTCTCCTAATCTTGATGAGCTTCTCTGGTTCCTTTAATCTAGACTCAAGTGGTTTCCTGATGAACTTCTCTGGTTCCTTTAATCTCAGATGAAGAATTCTAACACCCTTCATTTGTTGGGGCTTTCTAATTCTGTGAAGAGCTCAAAGATATTGTTATGTACATCCCTAGAGGCGGGACCAGGACCTTGCCCCAAGGCTGCACTATTTTATCTTGACTGCTCCTCCCCTGTCTCCACATCCCCTCCTTTCCCTGATTAGCAACTGTTTGAACTTGCCCTCTGGAACTCAGGGAAGGTCATGGAGGCTGGATTCTGTTCCCTACAAACAAGGAATGGGGGACACAGAAAGGCTTCCATACCCTGGAACCCCACAGAGTCCTGCTTGTTTTCAACATCACTTGGGGACCTCACATTTTAATCTGAGCTAGAGCATGTCCATGTAAAATGAGGAAGGACTAAGAGAACTGCATGATTGATCCTGGATTTTTTTCTACTTCACTTTTGCATAACTAATACTTGTGATAATTTAATTATTAGTAAAACTAGATAGTGGGTATAATCTTTAATCCTGATAAACTTAATTTGATAATCCAATCTTTTGTGTTATCTTGGATTGGTGTCATCAAGCAGAAATGCCATTCAGACTCATATATCGTAAGGACTAGAAAGGAGATGATGGAAAATCATAATGAGAACTTGATGTCAAAATGTCTACCTACCCATCTTTGTTATGAAGTAACACTTTATGCAGCATAAATCTTATCAATAAAATTTGGAGATAATAGACTTAGACCTGGGGGAAATGACTAAGTGAATAGGCAGAGAGTGCCAGATGGAAGGAAAATTAAGCAAAATTCTATGCCCTGCCTCTTGTGGGCAGATCTAATATAAGCTAAATCTATATAATCTTTTAAAAAAGAGATAATAATGGTTGGATTAAAAATAGTAAGCTTTTTTTTTTTTCCTGTCACTGGAAAGCCTTTTCATGTTTCTGTGTCTATCTGAAGAAACAGATGCTGTATTAACTCCATTAAAGTAACTCAGTTAAAACCAATGGTTACTTGAAAAAAAAAAAAAAAACATGTGGCTGGAGACTATGATAAGTTGACTATGGAATCCTGGAGATGTTCTGTTGAGCTAGGGAGTTTACAGAGAAATACCAGTAAAAGCCTACTGAATCAATTTTGGCTTGCATTTTTGAATTAATAACCAGTCAGGCATATTGCTAATTCTATATGCTGCTGAGTGGAAGGAATTGTTTAGGTTGAAGACAAATTCTCATGTAGTTGCAATTTGTGAACAGATGCTGAAAATTACCTGCTGCAGTGGAGAGGTGAAGGTTAGTCAGACTTCCCCTAAGAAAAGTAATTATCTCTCCTGTTCTCAAATCCACATATTGAATACTCCTTAAAAACCCAGGAAGAATAATACAATGCAAATGACCCTAGACTAACTTGACTAAGACTAGAGAGACATACTTAAAAACATCATTTATGAAGATTTTAATGGATGCTGTGTTAACGGAGTTTCCTGTTCTTGGACATGGTATATAAACTTTTGGTCATCTTATGTAAACTTATTTTTACAAGACCAAGAGAATATTCAGTAAGCAGTAACTTGCCTTCAGGTACAGTTAGCATTTGGGGCTTCATAATGGAAAAAATAGAGAGCAAGAAGGAAAGCAATTTTTAAAAATAGGGTTAGGAATTGATAAAGGGTGAAGTTGCTTGAAGAACTGGAAAGCAAAGAAAAAAATGATGGAATTTCCTCTAAGAAGTTGATAGCATATAATCAAAATTCAAAAAGGGTGGGTAAATAAGTTCTACATTCCAATTTCATCATGGGGGAATGGGGTTGCCACACCACCAATAAGCAATTCTCTGGACACCAGTTGGGTGTCCTACAATTCAACTCAATTCTGACACTATCTACTCAGAGACAGCATCAGATTCCACAGGTTAAGGGTTCAGTCCTATAAGATTGCTCCCTCCCCCAACTGAATTCAGTTGTCAATCCAAACCCCAAGTTATCAACTGTGCTTCTGACTAACTGGCTATAGATTTGAGCTTCCAACATTCTCCTTGGATTCAATTAATTTGCTAGAGCAGCTCACAGAAGTCAGATAAACATTTTACTTACTAGATTATTGTTTATCAAAAAAAAAGGATATGATTGAGGAAAAGTCAGATGGAAAAATGCCTAGGGCAAGGTATGGGGAAAGGGCTCAGAGAGTATATGCTCTCTACATGTGGGCCACTATCCCTGAATCTCCACATGTTCACCAACTGAGAAGTTCTTTGAACACAGTCTTTTGGGAGGTTTATGGAGGCCTTATTACATAGGTATGATTGATTTAATCATTGGCCATTGGTTGTCAATTCAATCTCCAGTTCCTCTCCCCTCTCTGCAGATGAGAGGGTGAAAGTTACAACCTTCTAATCACAAGACCTGTTCCCTTGGCAATCGGAAACCCCATTCCTAGGTGGCCCAAATGTCATCTCATTAACATAACAAAAGACAATTTAATGGCTTTCATCACTTAGGGAATTCCAAGAGTTTAAAACCCTTGTTTTTTGGTGCCAGAAACAGGAAGACTACCAAATATATATTTCTTATTATAAATCACAATATCTCAGTAAGAGAAAAACTGCTGATTCCAGTCTCACCTCTTCAAGTGTCAGGACAAATTTGCTCTATTTATTATAGTTTAGAGGTATCCATATTTAATTAAGAGGATCATGACTTAGAAAAGAAAATACTTGTACAAGAGGCAGAACTTAGCCCCTCAATAAAAACCACAGAATCTGAAAATTTTTGCCTCAAAAGCCCAAATCTTCTTTCCCAGCCCTCACTACGAAATCTTGGACCATAAGCAACAATTTACTTCAACTGACCGGAAGTGGTATGTAAATCTATCTAGGATTTCTAGCTTTACAAACAGTCCAAATCAATCCCAATGAGGCATAGGGATGATGCTCTAAAAGGCATCAAGGGACCCTGAGACTATATGAATATGCCACAATGGAGGAGATCAAGATATGTTAGAGATTAATAAATGAAATATGAGACCAGACGGGGACTATTTGATAGTAGTATTGCTTTTACCTGAAGACATAATTAGAACAAGCTTATTGCCTTTATTTTGTTTCAAAGTGAACACTTCTCCATTTTTTTGTCATCTTTTAATATTTTAATAACTTTATTGAGATATAATTCACATACCATAAAATTCATCAAAGTGTATTATTCAGTGGTTTTAGTATAGTCACAAAGTTGTGCAACTATGACCACAATCAATCTGAGAACATTTCCTCACCCACAGAAGAAACCCCATACCTTTTAGCAGTTGCCCCCATCCCCCATTACACCCCCCACATACACACCAATCCTAAGCAACCATGAATCTACATTCTACCTGTATAGATTTGCCTAATATGAATATTTCATATAAATTGGATCATATAATAGATGACCTTTTGTGACTGACTCTTTCAATTAGCACATGTTTTAAAGATTTATCCATGATGAGACATATATCAGTATTTCACTTCTTTTTATTACAAAATACTATTCATTTTACACTTATATCATGTTTTGATTATCCATTCATTATTTAATGGACATATGGTTTGTTTTCACCATTTGACTATCATGAATAATGCTTCTATGAACATTCATGTATAAACTTTTGTCTAGACATATATTTTCAATTCTCTTGGGTATATAGGAGTGAAATTGCTGGGTCATAGTGTGTATTAGGTTCCATAACCTGGGTGGCTTAAACCAACAGAAATTTATTCTCTTATGGTTGTTCTGGAAGCTAGAGTCCAAAATGAAGTTATCAGCAAGACCATGCTTTCTCTGAGACTGAGTAAAATCCTTCCTTGCCTTGTCCTAGCTTTTGGTGGTGGCTGTTGATCCTTGGCATTTCTTGGTTTCCTGCTATATTACTTCAGTCTTTACCTCTGTTGTCACATGGTGGCCTCCCTGTGCATCTCTGTCTTCACATGGCATTTCATCTTCTTATAAGGACACAGTTATATTGCATTACATCATACATTAATAATCTCATCTTAACTTGATTATATATACAAAAAACCTTTATCCAAATAACGTCATTTTAACAAAAACTGGAGGTGATGATTTCTACGTATCTTTAGATGGGATACCATTCTACCCACAACATATGGTAACTCAATTTAACATTCTGAAAAACTGTAAAACTGTTTTTCTAAGTGGCTGTGATGTCAAAACTTGGCCTCTGTACATCAGTGTCTAACTGAATCTCAGAGACAGAGTTTTGGTTGAAGTAGAAAAGAATAGTTTTATTGCTTTTCCAGGCAAAAGGGGACATAGCAGGCTCATGCCATCAAAACTGTGTCCCAACCCAGGAGGATTTGGTGAGGAGTTTTACAGCAATGGTTCAAGGGTTGAGTTGCTGATAAGGATAAAGGTGTGTGCAGGACCTACGTTCTTTTAATCTGGCCTCAAGTAGTCTCCAGAGGAGCTTCTGTGGTTCTTGAGGTTGTGACTTTCTCTCTGGAATGAAGAACACTTCATCAAGTAGTTAGCATCTTCCATTTGTTTGTGGTTTTAGTTCTGGAAAGATATTGTTATGTGTATCCATTGAGGTGGAACCATGATCCTGTCCCAAGGCTGCACTATTGTTTCTTGACTGCTCCTCCCTTGTCTTTGATTCTTCTCCTTTCCTTGGTTAGCAACTTTTCAAATCTGCCCTTTGGAACTCAGGGGAGGTCATGGAGGCTGAAATCTATTCCCTACAAACAAGAAATGGGAGACACAGAAAGGCTTCCATGCCCAGGAGCCCCAAAGGGTTCACCTCGGTTTCAGCTGCACAATTTCACAATCCTACCAACAATGTGTGAAGGTATGTACTACTTTTCTAAATATTTTTCAACACTTGTTTTTGTCTGTCTTTTTCATTTCACCATCTTATTGAAGGTGAAGAGATATGTCATTGTGGATTTGACTTTCATTCCCCAAGAACTAATAATTTGGAACATATTTTTATGTGTTTGTGGTCAGTTGTATGCCTTCTTAGCAGAAATGTCTATTGAAATTATTTGCCCAGTTTTTAATTGCTTTGTCTTTCTATTGTTGAGCTGTATATGTATTCTACATACATGTCCCTTAAAAGTTATATAATTTACAAACATTTTCTCCCATTCTGTGGGTTGTTTTATCATTTTATTGATATTGTTTTTTGAAGTAGGAAAATTTTTAATTTGATGAAGTCCAGTTTATCTATTTTTTTTTCTTTTGTTACATATGTTTTTGATGTCATATCTAAGAAGTCATTGCCTAATGCAAGATCATAAAGACTTACTCCTATATTCGCTTCTAAGAGTTTTATATTTTACTTTTCATATATAAGTATATGACTGATTTGGGTTTACTTTTTAATATAAAGTGAAATGAGTCCAATTGTGCATGTGGATATCTAGTTATCCCAACATCGTTTGTTAAAAATACTATTCTTTCTCTATTGAATTATCTTGGCACCCTTGTCAAATACCAACTGATAATAAATGTGAAGATTTATTTCTGGACTTTCAATCTATTCCTTTTATCTATATGTCTATCCTCATATCAGTACTGCACTATCTTGATTACAGTAACTTACAGCAAGTTTAGAAATCTAGAAAAGTGAGTCCTGCAACATGATTCTTATTTGTCAAGATTATTAGGATATTTTGGACACTTGATTATCCATATAAGTTTCAGAATCAACTTTTAAATTTCTGCAAAAAAAACAAAAAAAAACAAAACCTGCTCTTATTTTGACAACAATTGTACTGAATCTGTAGATATTAGGGAGTGTTCCTAACTTAACAATATTAAGGTTTCTAGCCCATGAACAAAGGAGACTATTTCATTAATTATGTCAACTTTAATTTCTTTTGACAATAGTAACTTATTTTCAGTCTATTAGTCTTGCCCTTTTTAAAAATTTTATTCCAAAGTATTTTATTATTTTTTATATTATTATAAATGAATTGTGTTCTTAATTCCATTTTTATAGTATTTGTTTACTATTGTATAGAAATATAACTGACTTTTGTATATTTATCTTATGCAAACCTTCTAAATTCATCTGCTAGTTCTAATAAACTTTATTTGTGGATTCCTTAGGATTTTTTTATATTCAATCTAATATTATCTATAAAAAGAGATAACTTTACTTGTTTCCTTCCAATCTGGAAATATTTATTTCTTTTTTTTCCCCTAATTGCCCTGGCCAGAACTTCCAGGATGCTGTTGAATACAAATGCTGACAGTAGACAGTCCTTTCTTGTTCCTAATCTTAGGTGAAAGGTTTCAGTCTTTCACCATTAAATATTGTTAAGTGTGCATTTTCCATAGATGCCCTTTATCAGGATATGGAAGTTCCCTTCTATTCCTAGTTTTATAAATTTTTTACCATGAATATATGTTGGATTTTGTCAAATGCTTTTTAGGTATCTAAAAAATGATTGTATGGATTTGGGCCTTTATTCTATTAAAACGATATATTACAGTGTTTAAATTTCAAATGCCAAGAATAGAGACAAGATAGCAGAGAAGAAGGACATGAGCTCACCTCTTCTTATGGAAACACCAAAATCACAGCTAACTGCTGAAAAACCACTACCAACATAATGCTGGAACTTACAAAAAAAAAAAAAATACCCTACATCCAAAGACAAAGAAGCCACAACTAGATGGTAGGAGGGATGCAACAATGATAAAATCAAATCCCATATAGGATGGGTGGGTGACCCACAAACTGGAAAATGATTATAGCACAGAACTTCTCCCACAGGAGTGAAAGTTCTGAACCATCACGTCAGGTTCCCCAGCCTGGGGGTCTGGCAACAGGAAAAGAAGCCCTGAGAGAATCTGACATTGAAGGCCAGTGGGGTTTGATTGCAAGCATTCCACAGGAACTGGGGGAAATAGAAATTCCACTCCTGGAGGGCACACACTGGGTCTTGTGTGCACCAGGACTCAGGGGCAAAAATGGTGACCTCATAAGAGACTGGACCAGACTAACCTGCTAATGTTGGAGATTCTCCTGCAGAGGTGTGGGGGGGTGCAGCTGTGGCTCACTCCAGGGACAAGGACACTGGTGGCAGTAGTCTGGGTTGTACTCATTGGCATGAGCCCTCTTGGAGGCCGCTATTTTCATACCAAGACCTGGATCCACCCAACAGCCTGTAGGCTCCAGTGCTGGAATGCCTAAGGCCAAACAACCAACAAGGTGGTACCTCAGCCCCAGACATCAGAAGACAGGCTGCTTAAAGTCTTCCGGAATAAACAGCTGTCTGACAAACACACCACACTGACAAGGCCCTGGCCACAAGAGGGACAAGATGCAGCTCCACTCACCAGTGGGCAGGTACCAGTCCATCCCACCAGGAAACCTGCACAAGAATCTAAGACAGCCTCATCCACCAGGGGGCAGACAACAGAAGCAAGCAGAACTACAGCCATGCAGCTTGCAGAATGGAAACTGCAATCACAAAAAGCAAGACAAAATGAGACAACAGAGGAATAAGTCCCAGACGAAGGAACAAGATAAAACCCCAGAAGAACAACTAAGTGAAGTGGGGATAGCAATCTACCCAAAAAATAATTCAGAGTAATGATACTAAAGATGATCCAAGATCTTGGAAAAAGAATGGAGGCACAAATCAAGAAGTTAAAAGAAATGTTTAACAAACACCTAGTAGAACTAAAGAACAAACAGAGATGAACAATACAATAACTAAAATGAAAAATAGACTAAAAGGAATAAGTAGCAGAATAGCTGAGGCAGAATAATGAATAAGTGAGCTGGAAGACAGAATGGTGGAAATCACAGCTACAGAACAGAATAAAAAAAAAAAAGAAAAGAAATGAGGACAGTATAAGAGACCTCTGGGACAACATTAAATGCACCAACATTTGCATTATAGGGGTCCCAGAAAGAGAAGGGAGAAAGAAAGACCTGAGAAAATATTTGACGAGGTAATAGCTGAAAACCTCCCTAATATGGGAAAGGAAATGGTTACCCAAGTCCAGGAAAGGCAGAGAGTCCCAGGCAAGATAAACCCAAGGAGGAACACACCAAGACACATAGTAATCCAACTGACAAAAATTAAAGACAAAGAAAAAATATTAAAAGTAACAAGGGAAAAGCAACAAATAATGTACAAAAGAACTTCCATAAGGTTATCAACTGATTTATCAGCAACAATTCTGTGGGGCAGAAGGGAGTGGCATGGATTTAAAGTGATAAAAGGGAAAAATCTACAACCAAGCATACTGTAACCAGCAAGGCTCTCATTCAGATTCAACAGAGAAATCAAAATCTTTACAGACAAACAAAAGCTAAGAGAATTCAGCACCACCAGGCCAGCTTTGCAACAAATGCTAAATGAACTTCTGTAGGCAGAAAAGAAAAGGCCACAACTAGAAACAAGAAAATTACGAATGGAAAAGCTCTCTGGTAAAGGCAAACGTACAGTAGAGGTAGGAAACCATCTGCACACAAATATGTTATCAAAACCATCAAATGTGAGAAGAGTAGAGCACAAATGTAGGATACTGGAAATGCATTTGAAATTAAAAGACCAGCAACTTAAAACAATCTTTTTTATATACAGATTGCTATTTCAAAACCTCATGGTAACAACAAACTGAAAATCTACAACAAATACACACAGAAAAAAGAAAAAGGAATCCAAACACAAGACTAAAGTTAGTTGTCAAATTACAAGAGAAGAGAAAAAACGAGGAACAGAAGAAGAAACAACTACAAAAACACATCCAAAACAATTAACAAAATAGCAATAAAAACATACATATCAATAATTACCTTAAAAATAAACAGGTTAAATGCTCCAACAAAAAGACATAGACTGGCTAAATGGATACAAAACCAAGACCAGTATACATGCTATCTACAAGAGACCCACTTCAGATCTAGGGATACATACAGACTGAAAGTGAAAGGATGGAAAGATTATTTCATGCAAATGGAAATCAAAAGAAAGCTGGAGCAGCAATACTCACATCAGACAAAATAGACTTTAAAATAAAGACTGTTACAAGAGACAAAGAAGGACACTACATAATGGTCAATCCAAGGAGAATGACACTACACAATAATCAAGGGATCAGTACATGAAGAAGATATAATAATTATAAATATATAGGTATACAACATAGGAGCAACTCAATATATAAGGCAAATAATAACAGCCATAAAAGGAGAAATTGACAGTAACTTAATAATAGTGGGGGACTGTGACATCCCACCTTTATCAATAGACTGATCATCCAGACAGAAAACCAATAAAGAAACAAAGGCATTAAATGAAGAAATTAGACCAGATAGACTATAGCCTTAATTTGTATTTATAGGGTATTCCATCTGAATGCAGCAGAATACAATTTTTTTCTCAATTGCACATGGAACATCCTCCAGTATACATCATATATTGGGCCACAAATCAAGCCTCAGTAAATTTAAGAAAATTGAAACCATATCAAGCATCTTTTCCAACCACTACACTATGAGATTAGAAATAAATTACAGGAAAAATACTGTAAAAAACACAAACATGTGGAGGCTAAACAATATATTACTAAACAATCAATGGATTACCAAAGAAATCAAAGAAGAAATCAAAAATACTGAGACAAATGACAATGAAAACACTACAATCCAAAACCTATGAGACACAGCAAAAGCAGTTCTAAGAGGGAAATTTATAGCAATATAATCCTACCTCAGGAAACAAGAAAAATCTCAAATAAACAACCTAACCTTACAACTAAAGTAAATAGAGAAAGAAGAAAAAACAAAATCCAAAGTTAGTAGAAGGAAGAAATTCATAATGATCAGAGCAGAAATAAATGAGAGGTGAAGAAAACAATAAAAAAGATGAATGAAACTAAAAGCTGGTTCTTCGAAAAGATAAATAAAATTGATAAACCTTTAGTTAGACCCATCAAGAAAAAGGGGAGAGGGCTCAAATCAACAAAATTAGAAATGAAAAAGGAGAAGTTATAACTGACAACACAAGAATACAAAGATCATGAGAGACTACTACATGCAACTATACACCAGTGGAATGGACAATCGAGAAGAAATGGATGAATTCTTAGAAAGGTACAACCTTAAAAGTCAGAACCAGGAAGAAATAGAATATACGAGCAGACCAATCACAAGTACAGAAATTGAAACCGTGATTTAAAAACTTCCAACAAACAAAGGTCCAAGACCAAATGGTTTCACAGGCAAATTCTGTCAAATATTTAGAGAAGAGAAAACACCTATACTTCTGAAACTCTTCCAAAAATTTGCAGAGAAAGGAATATTCCCAAGCTCATTCTAGGAGGCCACCATCACCCTGATACCAACAGCAGACAAAGATACCACAAAAAAATGAAATTATAGGCCAATATCACTGATGAACACAGCCACAAAAATCCTCAACAAAATACTAGCAAACCAAACCCAATAACACATTAAAAGGATCATACACCAAAAATACAAAAACAAAAACAACAAACAAACAAAAACAAACAAACAAAAAGGATCATACACCATGATCAAGTGGGATTAATACCAGTTATGCAAGGATTCTTCAATATATGCAAATCAATCAATGTGATACATCACATTAACAAACTGAAGAATAAAAACCATATATTCTTCTCAATAGATGCAGGAAAATCTTTTGACAAAATTCAACATCCATTTATAATAAATACTCTCCAGAAAGTGGGCACAGAGGGAAACTTCCTGAACATAAGAAGGGCCGTATATGACAAACCCATAGCAAACATCATTCTTAATGATGAAAAACTGAAAGCATTTCCTCTAAGATCAGGAAAAAGACAAGTGTGTCCACCCTCACCACTATTATTCAACATAGTTTTGGAAGTTCTAGCCATGGCAATCAGAGAAGAAAAAGAAAGAAAAGGAATCCAAATTGGACAAAAATAAGTAAAACTTTCACTGTTTGCAGATGATGTGATACTATACATACAAATCCTAAAGATGCTACCAGAAAACTACTAGAGCTAATCAATGAATTTGGCAAAGTTTCAGGATACAAAATTAACGCATGGAAATCTCTTGCATTCCTATCCACTAACAATGAAAGATCAAAAAGAGAAGTTAAGGAAACAACACCATTTACCATTGCATCGAAAAGAATAAAATACCTAGGAATAAACCTATCTAAGCAAGCAAAATACCTGTACACAGAAACCTATAAGATACTGATGAAAGAAACCAAAGATGACACAAACAGATGGAGAGATATACCATGTTCTTGGATTGGAAGAATCAACGTTTTCAAAATGACTATACTACTGAAAGTAATCTACAGATTTAATGCAATCCCTATCAAATTACCCATAGCATTTTTCACAGAATTAGATCAAAACATTTTACAATTTGTATGGAACACGAAAGACCCTGAATACCCAAAAAAACCGTGAGAAAAAGAAAAATGGAACAGGAGCAACAAGGCTCTCTGACTTCAGACTATACTATACAGATAAAGTCCTCAAAACAGTATGGTACTGGCACAAAGACAGACTTTAGATCAGTGGAGCAGGATAGAAAGTCCATAAATAAACCCTTGAATCTCTGACAAAGGAGGCAAGAATATACAATGGATAAAAGACAGCCTCTTCAACAAGTAGTGTGGGGAATACTGGACAGCTACATGTAAAAGAATGAAATTAGAACATTCTCTAACACCATACACAAAAATAAACTCAAAATGAATTAATGGCTTAAATGTATGACTGGATACTATAAAACTCTTTGAGGAAAACTCAGGCAGAACACTCTCTGACATAAATCACATTGGTATCATTTTTGGTCTGTCTCCTAGAGTAATGAAAATAAAAACAAAAAATAAACATGTGGGCCCTAATTAAACTTAAAATCTTCTGCTCAGCAAAAGAAACCACAAACAAAATGAAAAGACAACCCACAGAATGGGAGAAAATATTTGCAAACAATGCAACTTACAAGGCATTAATCTCCAAAATACACAAACAGCTCATGCAGCTGAATATCAGGAAAACATACAATCCAATCAAAAAATGGGCAGACTATCTAAATGGACATTTCTCCAAAGAAGACATACAGATTGTCAAGGGGCACATGAAAATATGCTTAACATCGCTAATTACCAGAGAAATGCAAATCAAAACTACAATGAGATATCACCTCACACTGGTCAGAATGGCCATCATCAACAAGTCTATAAACAATAAATGCTGAAGAGGGTGTGGAGAAAAGGGAACCCTCCTACACTGTTGGTGGGAATGTAAATTGGTACAGCCACTATGGAGAACAGTATGGAGATTCCTTAAAAAAACTAAAAATAGAGCTACCATATGATCCAGCAATTCCACTCCTGGGCATATATCCAGAGAAAACTATGGTTCAAAATGGTACATGCATGCCAATATTCATAGCAGCACTATTTACAATAACCAAGACATGGAAACAACCTAAATTTCCATTGATAGATGAATGGATAAAGAAGATGTGGTATGTATATACAATGGAATATTACTCAGCCATAAAAAAGAATGAAGCAATGCCATTTGCAGCAACATGGATGGACCTGGAGATTGTCATACTGAGTGAAGTAAGTCAGACAGGGAAAGACAAATATCATATGATATCACTTATATGCAGCATTGAAAAAAATGGTACAAAGGAACTTATTTTCAGACTCACAGACTTAGAAAGAGAACTTATGGCTACCAGGGGGGAAGGTTTGGGGGGAGGTATATATTGGGAGTTTGGGACTGACATGTACACACTGCTGTATTTAAAATTGATAACCAACAAGGACCTACTGTATATCAGAGGGAACTCTACTCAATACTCTGTAATAACCTAAATTGGAAAATAATTTGAAAAAGAATAGATACATGTATATGTATAAGTTAAAACTTTGCTGTACAACTGAAACTAACACAACATTGTTAATCAACTATACTCCAATATCAAATTAAAAAAAAATTTAGATGCCAAATTAAACATGTATTCCAGAGTTAAATCTCACTTGGTCATGGTGTATGTTTTTTGAGATATCATTGGCACACCAAAAACTTCATGACTTTCAATTATACACTTAATTTGGTTTTAGCAGTTTTGTTATGTTGTATAACCATCACCATTATTTATTTTCAGAACATTTCCTTCAGCCCCAAAACAAAACTTATACCCATTAGCAGTTAGTACCAGTTCTCCTCCACCCCATTCCCTGACAATCACTAATCTACTTTCTGTTTCTATCTATTTGGCTATTTGTGACATTTAAATGAAATTGTATAATACATGCCATTTATGTGTGGTTTCTTTCATTCAGCATATTATTTTGCAGTTCATCAGTGTTGTAGCATGTAGCAGTACTTCATTCTTTTTTATGGCTAATTAATATAACATTGTATAGATATACTACATTTTTTATATTCATAAGCTAATGAATATTTTGATCCATTCTACTTTTTGTCTATTATGAATAATGCTGCTATTAACAGTTTTGTACAACTTTTTGTTGAACATATGTCTTCAACTATCTTGGGTGTATATGTAGGAGTGGAATTGCTGGGTCATATGGTAATTAATTAACTCTTTGAAGTACTGCCAATCTATTTTCCATAGTGACTGCACGATTTTACATTCTCATCAGCAATGCATGAACATTCAAATTTCTCCACATCTTCATGAATACTTGTACGTGCCCTTTTAAAAATTGTTATAGCAATAATAATCGTTGTGAAGTAATATCTCATTTATTTTGATTTGCATGTCCCTAAAGACTAATGATGTCAAGTATCTTTTTATTTGCTTATTAACCATTTGTGTTTGCTTTGCTCAGTTAACTGGGTCACTTGTCGTTTATTTGTTGAGTTGTAAGAATAACTTATACAGTATTGGTACCAGACCCTTATCAGATATATGATTTGCAAACATTTGCTACTATTCTGTGGACTTTATTTTCACTTTCTTTCTAGTGTCATTTGATGCAGAAAAATTTTCAATTTTGATGAGATTCAATTTATCTTTTAATTGTTGTTGCTTATGATTTTGGTGTCATGTCTAAGAAAACTTTGCCTAATAAAAGGTCACACATTTTTTTACCTATGTTTCCTTCTAAGACTTTTATAGTTTTAGCTTACATTTACATCTTTGATACATTTTGAGTTAATTTTTATATATTGTATAGTTAGGGATAAAATTTCATTTTTTGCATTAGATATCCTATTGTTCCAGCCACCATGTGTTGAAAAGGCTGGTTCCATTGGATATACTATGCACCCTTGTCAAAAAGGTATCCAACATAAATGTATGGGTATATTTCTGGAGTATCAGTTACATTCCTTTGGTGTATACGTGTATCCTTATACCAGTACCACACTGTCTAGATTACTGCAGTTTTGTAGCAAGTTTGGAAACTAGGAGGTTTTGAAACAGGAGGGAAGGGAGCAGGGCACAACCTTTAAAAAAATGACATACCATAGGACATGACAAAAACTGGTTAGAATCAACTAGGTCCAAGATCGTGGAAGATTCAACTTCCAGTGGACCTTGAGACTCATTATATGCTCATTTTAATACATTAGCATGTCAAATGACATACCCACCAGCACCATGATTGTTCTGAAGTCAACTATAAAAGGTCAAAAAGTGGGCAGTGGCCCAGTTCCTGGAAATCTCCACCCCTTCCCTGAAATAGTTTCAATAATCCTTCCACTCACTAGCCTATGAAATTACCCAGCCCATAAAACTAACCACACCATATTTCAGGGTCTCTTGCCTTCTGAGATGGCCCACACTCGGTCTGTGGAGTGTGTTTCTCTCTAAATAAATCCACTTCTTACCTATCCCTTTGTCTCTCACTGAATTTTTTTCTGTTATGAGACATCAAAAACCTGAGCTTCATTAAGTTCTGAGACCAGGTGTGTGATCTCAATTAAAAGTTGTGGGTTCAAGTCTCAATCTGGGTTTTGGTTGACTGGGTTTGTGTCCCTGCATGTGGGTTCAAATCCCAATCTGGGTTTTAGCTGGGTTCAAGTCCCAATCTGAACTGTGCAATTTCAGCTTGAGTCCTCCAATTTTGTCCTTAAGAAATGTTTGTTTTGTTGTTGTTGTTGTTATTCTGTGACCCTTGCAATTTCATATGAATCATAGGATCAGTTAGTTTGTCTCTGAAAAAAAAAAGCAGCTGAGATTTTGATAAGGATTGAATTAAATCTGTAGATCAGTTTGAAACTGAGCAGGACACTGTGGGGCCCGCCTGAGCACACAAACCTTTCTGTGTCCCCCATTTGTTTATTATCATGAAAAAGGCTCAGCCTCCTCGACCTTCCTGAATTCTAAAGAGCAGATTCAAACAGTTGCTAATCAGGAAAGTAAGGGAATGCAGAAACAAAGGTGGAACTATCAAAAAACTATAATGCAGCAATTAAAGCAAGACCCTGGTTCCTCCTAAAGGGATATACAATATCTTTGAGTTCTGCAGGAACTAAGTCCCCCACCCAGGTGGAGAATGGTAACTTCAGATTGAGCACAAGATTCCTGGAAACGCTCTGTTACCTCACCACCAACCAATCAGAGAAAATCACACACCCTGCAGCTCTCACACCAGATTTTGCATATAAAAGCTTCCTCCCCAAAACCATCAGGGATACTGGGTTTTTGAGCAATAGCCACTCGTTCTCCTTGCTTGGCCCTGCAATAAACCTTTCTCTGCTCAAAACTCTGATGTTTCAGTTTGTTTGGCCTCATTGTGTGTTGTGCATATGAACTTGTGTTCAGTAACAAATTTGCAGTTTTGCCATCATGATAATATGGAGTCTTCTAATCCATGAAAATGGAACATTTAAAAAATGTATCTAGATCTTTATTTTCTTTTAAAAATGTTTTATAGTTTTGACTTGACAGATCTTGTGCTTCTTTGGCTGAATGTCTTTCTAGATAAATGTTCTTTGGATATTACTGTAAATAGAATTATTTACTTAATTTTATTTTCAGATTTTTCATTGCTAGTGTACGGACATACAAGTGATTTTTGTATATAGATCTTCTATCCTGAAACTTTCTTTCCCTCACTTCCATGTTTTTGGTCATTTTTTCTCAGTTAATTAAAGGCATCGGACTTCCCTGGTGGCACAGTTGAGAAGAATCCTCCTGCCAATGTAGGGGACCTGTGTTCGATCCCTGGTCCAGGAAGATCTCACATGCCATGTAGCAACTAAGCCCGTGCACCACAACTACTGAGCCTGCACTCTAGAGCCCACGAGCCACAACTACTGAAGCCCACAAGCCTAGAGCCCATGCTCCGCAATGAGAAGCCCGCGCACTGCAATAAAGAGTAGTCTCTGCTTGCCACAACTAGAGAAAGCCCACACGCAGCAATGAAGACCCAGCGCAGCCAAAAAAAAAATTTAAAAAAGGTATCCACATAAAGTAAAATCGAAGTAGGGTTTTTATGAATGAAATGATACTATGATGTTTATTATTTATTTGTTATTATAATCAAGGTTTTTGAAATTCAAAGGAAAAGGCCAGGAAACAAATGCACTATGTTTATACCACATCAATAAACTTGTGAAAAGTATGGAGAAATCAGACACCATTTAGGGGCTCTGGGAGATTAGCAAGAAGTCAAATGGACTAGAAGATTGGGAGGAGCAAAGGAGAATTTAGGGGGTTGGAAAAAAAATTAACTAGACCAAAAAGCTAAAAGCAGAGAAACAGGGATTACCACTGGGAGAACTTCCAAGTAATTTTATTTCCTATGCTTTAGAACTGTGAAGGAGCATGGATGCCATGCTCAATGCTTGGATGCCATGATAATGCCTGCAGATAATAGAGGAGAAAGTGGCCAAAAAAACCCCAAACGACCAAAAAAACTCAATCTATTTCTGAATACACACACGCGTGCACACACACACACACACACTGTTAGAGGAATATCTTTATTAGCTTTCGATCTTTTGGATTTTGTTTTCTCTGCTCTTTATATGGATCTTCCATTAATAGTGACCTTAAGGTCCAGTTTAGTTTAGTTTGTTTAATTCACCTAGATTACAATGTAAATTGCCATCGCCTAGATCTATGCAGTACAACCACATATGAAGCCCTGGAATCTCTCCAGATGTGGATTCTTTTCAATATTTCATTGAAACTAAGCCATGTGTAAACCCCCTTATGGTGGGCCAAAACACTGGTAAGCACCTCCTGAGGAGGATAGAGAGGCAGTTGATACCAAGATTACCATAAAAGAAAGTCCCAGCATTGGTATTATACTTCATTGAAGGTTTAAGGTAGTGGGAAATATATATCTGTATCTGTATTTTCATCTTTATCTGTACCTGCATCTGTATCTGTATCTATATATTTATCTTTACTTGTTATATTCTTTTTTTTTTTTTTTTTTTTTTTTTTTAAATTTATTTATTTATTTTCGGCTGTGTTGGGTCTTCGTATCTGTGCGAGGGCTTTCTCTAGTTGCGGCGAGCGGGGGCCACTCTTCATCACGGTGCGTGGGCCTCTCACTATCGTGGCCTCTCTTGTTGCGGAGCACAGGCTCCAGTCGCACAGGCTCAGTAGTTGTGGCTCACGGGCCCAGTTGCTCCGCGGCATGTGGGATCTTCCCAGACCAGGGCTCGAACCCGTGTCCCCTGCATTGGCAGGCGAATTCTCAACCGCTGCACCACCAGGGAAGCCCCACTTGTTATATTCTTAACATCAATATATTATCTACATTGACAACATCTGGGTTATCCAAAAATCAATTGAAATGTGTTTATAGTCATCTACTGAGGGTATGTATACAAATTGACATTGCAAACTTTTCCTTTTTCATATGTAATTGATATCCCTTTTCTCTCCTTCAGAATGTTTAGAAACTATGGAATGCATAGTTTCTAATTAATAAATAATTTTTAGAATATTAATGAGGCAGATTTTTTTGTTTTTAAGATAGTCATAAATTAGAATAACTAAGTGTTGTAATGCATTTGGAGATTTCTATATATTTGTGGTTAGTTTAAATGTGGATCTGTTTGCAAACACAATGGCTATTTATAGAATAATTTATCATCAGGAAGATAGTGTTTATTTACATATAAAATTACAAATAAGATGTCTCTTTTTGTGCCAGTAGATGTTGATGTTTAAATGCAATTACTTTTAAAATTAGTATTTATTTTGATGAGAATAATTATGACAAGTTATCATTAGTGTCCTCAGATACTTTTTTAAAAGGAAGAATAGTAAACAAGATGAAAGTAGGGGATATCACATCTTAACACTCAATATATAAAGCTCTAAAACTGATGACTGAAGGAAACATGGAGTTTGGATAAATTTTCTGTATATAAAATCAAGCACTGGCCCTTGACTATGCTGGATCAGAAGATATCCTGAATTACTCATCAACTTTGCATATTTCATCTTTTTGGAACTTGTTGGAAATTAAAGAGATGCTTCAAAATGTTCCTAATTTCTACTTCCTGAGAAATAAACTGGTTGTAGGGAAAATTTTGTTGCACACTCTTAATAGGAATGGATTCAGGGTAGTACAAGTTGAACTTTGAACAACGAGGGAGTTAGGGACACTGACCCTCTGCACAGTCAAAAATTCCCATATAACATTACAGTCCCCCTTCTGTACCCACGTTTCCTCATCCATGCATTCAACCAATTGTGGATTGTGTAGTACTGTAGTACATATTTATTGAAGAAAAATCCCAATATATAAGTGGACCTGTGCAGTTCAAATGCATGTTGCTCAAGGGTCAATTGTAATTGTTCTGTGTATTTGTAGGAATTGTTTTGAAAGGAAGATGAAGTACATTTTACCCATAGAAAGTAATGAAATAAAAATACTAACCAAATATTTATAATCCTAAATGTGTATTTGTTTTATTCATTATAATGAAGAAAAATTTCCCTTTTTGTCTGTTTGTCCTTACTTAAAGGTTTAAATAAGTATTTTAAATTTATAAGTAGAAATTACTTTACTAAAAATTTAAATGCAAATTTGTTAAATTGTAACTCAGTTCTCAGTGATATTTAATTTAACTAGCAAAAATCCACATTCAGGTTTAGAGAAAAGTGAAAATAATGCAATGTGACATGCTTTCATTTGCTGCAGTGTCTTCTTGGGAATCTGGCTTTCCAATGTGTCATGTTGAAAAAATGTTGCATATAGTAAAGTGAACTTTTTACCAAGCCAAGTGGATCACATACAGAAATATTTCACATTCCAGGAGTTGGTCTGTAACAGATGCTTTGCAAAATTGTTTGGACACATTTCAAAATTTATCAAAACACTGTAAGCTTTTCACTAAATCTGAAGCTTGGCATTTCATGATGCCAAGCTTTTGTCAATAAAATTAGTTTAGTGCAAACATTAAAACTCTGTTTTGTTTATTAGAGAGCAATGAAGATTAACAGATTTTTAATTAGCATTCAAAAGCTAAATTCAGTATTAGTTAAGGATTTCTTTTGGAAATAACAGTCTTTAGGCTTTTCAGGGAACATGAGGAAAACAGCACATTTAACTTTTTAAAGCTGAAGAAAAAAATTTTTTTTTTACATTTAATATGAGACTCTATCCTGCAGCAAATCTGATAAAGCAAATAAGTTAACAAGGCTTAGAATAAAGATTCTAAAGAGTCTTTTTGTTCCTATCAAGGCTCCCCAATATATCTACCTAATCATAGCTGCATTTTACACCGTAGCATGCAATAATTGTGTTCAAGGATGAGATTGCAATAATAAATGTGCAATAGATGTATTTTGTGCCTGATTTGGAAATGACTAAGGACTCATTATATGGCAAGCATTTATATCAGGGAGAAAGCTGAAGTGGTATAGAATCCTTTGAGTTATATTTTGTTGCCTCTGGGAGCTGTCACTTTACACATTTTGGCAGGTGATCTTATCTTCACATTGATTTTTTTTTTCCCCTGAGAATCTCAGTTTTCTACAGTAAGTACAGCAAAGAACACAACGTCCATATCTACCACATTTTTAAGGCAGTACACACAGCCAAATTACTTGATTTTTACTTCATTGAGTCACCCTATCCACCCGTTGAGAAGATGGTCATAAGAACTGATCCGGCAAACAAAGCAGCAGGAAGAGTTGAATCAGCATGAGGACTGACTAATCTGAGAATTGCCTAAATAGTTCCTAAATAAAGAAGCATTAATCACAGTGTTACAAATATTTGGAGTTCCATCAAATACTCTGATGAAATTGGATATAAATAATAACTTGATTAGGTTACTGAAAATCAAAATGTGTCTTATGTTAAGAACCAGGGTAAAGTAAAACTAGGAAAACAACAAAGAACACAAAAAACATGTGCACTTAGTTCAGGTTACGTAAACTGTATATCTATATGAGATGTAGGAAAACCAGTCATTTTATTTGCTTATAATTCCATCCACTTTTATTATAATTAGTATACATGCGTTAGAATTGCTAGCAACTATGTGGAGTGAGAACCAGATGAGACAATTCTAACTTATCTGCTAGTCATTTACAATAAACTCTAATAGTATTCCGAAACTTTAGTGTGTTGATTGATTTTGAAAAAGAAAAAAAAATGAGTATGTGAAGCTTACACTGGGTCTTGGAGTGTAGAAGCTAAAAAAGATGTTACCTGCTTTGAAAAGTTAGCTATTATGCAGAAGCAACTGTCAGGCTGAAAATCTATTCTTCTTGTCTCTAATAATTAATATTTCTGGGGAAATCATAAGTGTGATACTTTTTTATTTTTCTTACTTGGTTTTCAATGTCCTCCATTATCTTTCCTCACACTAAAGTAACTGCTACTATTTTTTTTTTTTACTGCTACTATTTTTAAGCAGTTATTTGGGTACTATCTTTATATATATTTACATGTATTTTCTCATCTCTCTGTGACCAATTATATTTCTCAAATACGGCAGTATGTATACACCATTCTACATTGTCTTCTTATGATGTGAGGATGATGTCTTCCTTCAAGAGTGAGGTCTATATTCCCTTTTCTCGAACCTGTGTGGGCCTGTGACTACAACAAAAACAAGGATATGTGAGTTTTGAGATGAGGTCATAAAAAGCAATACAGTTTTTACCAGGCTTTTTTTTCAGGACTCCTTTGGAATCTTCAGCTGCCATGTAAAATGCCTGGCTACTCTAAATCCACCATAGTGAAGAGACCATGTGGAAGGACCCCAGAGATTTTTTTTAAGATTCTAGAGGTGCCCCAGTTGTTTCATCCTCCAGCTGTTTGTGTATTTCAGCCCAGGTGTCAAACAAGTAAGTGAGTAAGCCTTTGAGATGACCCCAGTCCTTGACTGCAAACTTATGAGAGACTTTCCAACCAATCTGCCCCTAAATATCTGACCCACAGTAACTCTGAGGAATAATATATTGTTATATATTATATATGTTATATGTATAATATAAGCTACTAAATTTTAGGATGATTCTTTATACAGTCATAGTAACTTGAGCCTTCCCCAGTAAGCCTATGGGGTTGGGTAGGAGCTGGTTTTCAGTTATAAATGAAACTGAGGCCTAAGGAGGATAAATTACTTGATCAAAGCCATACAACTAGTCCCTAGCAGAGATAGGGTTGTAATCCAGATTTCTTTGACCCTACAACAAGTCCTGTTTCTGGTAAAGCACACTCCCTCCTATTCATATTTCCCCAATTTCTCACTCATACCCTACACCCACAACTATACTTTTATACACAGGGATAATATTTAAAAGTTTTAAAAATAGGTATTGCATGGTATATCAGTTATCTATTACTGCATAAAAAGCTATTGCTGCATGATTCTAAAACTTAGTGACTAAAATCAGCAAAAAGGTATTTATATTTCTTATAATTTTTGTGAGTCAAGAATTCAGGAGTGGCTTGGCAGGGCAGTTCTGGCTTCAGGTCTCTCATAAATTTTCAGGCACATGTTGGCCAAAGCTGCAGTCAACTGAAGGCTTGTCTGGGGCTAAAATGATCCACTTCCAAGATCACTTAATCACAGGAGCTGATTTTGGCAGAAGACCTCAGTTTCTCTCCATATAGGGCTCACCACAATGTCACTTGTGTATCTTCAGGCATGTAGGCTGGTGAGGGGGTTCAGGAAATGTTAACTCAAAATATGCTGCTTTGGTATATTGATTACCTTCAATTGAAATCCCTTGAAAAACAGCAAATGCAGGGAGATGTTTGCTCTGAACTCCCCTTATCTTCCTAAAGACAGATTCTCCAAAAAGAACTCAGATGTCATAAATCTCCTCCTTGGGATTTTTATGGGAAAATTGGCTCACTACAGGAGAGGAGACTAGAAGTCAACACTACATCCAGACAAACTTTATCACAAACTGCCATACCTCCCATTTATTATTCTAAGGTACTGTTAAATAACAAATTTCAACTGAATAAATTTCAAAGATCTTCTTGACTTTTTTCACTGATTTACTAATGAGCCAGCATCCAATCTAGCAGACAGAAAGGTGCTCCAAAGAGCTGTATAAGACAAAAGATTTTTATAGGCCAAAGTGAGCAGGAACAAGAAGGTTATACTGGGCATTTGCTGATAGGTTAAAGCAGGGTTACCTTTCTTATATCGAGCAGAGGGAAATCTTGAAACTGCGTCAGGTAACTTGTGCTGAGCAGGCAAGCACTGATTGCTTGACCAAAGCCTTCATTTGCTGGGAGAGCTAAGCATGGAAACTTAGTTAAGTTTTGGTTTTCTGACATGGGGCTTAACATGAGTGACTCCATCTCGAACCCAACCTGGTTACTTTAACAGGCCTATTAATCTTTCTTAAAATCATTTGCTCTGGGCTTCCCTGGTGGCGCAGTGGTTGGGAATCTGCCTGCCAATGCAGGGGACGCGGGTTCGGGCCCTGGTCTGGGAGGATCCCACGTGCCGCGGAGCGACTCGGCCCGTGAGCCACAATTGCTGAGCCTGTGCGTCTGGAGCCTGTGCTCGGCAGCGAGAGGGGCCGCGATGGTGAGAGGCCCGTGCGCCGCGATGGGGAGTGGCCCCCGCTTGCCACAACTGGAGAGAGCCCTCGCACAGAAACGAAGACCCAACAAAGCCATACATACATACATACATAAATAAAAAGTTTAAAAAAAAATAAAAAAAAAAATTAAAAAAAAAAAATCATTTGCTCTTCCCTAAGTGGCCCACATTCCCCCTCACCTTCCCCTATTAAGACAGCATATAAGCTCTCAAATCTCATGAATTTTGGGGTATTCACTTTTTTTCCTGTGATGCTTCCATGCACATAATACTAAAAATTTATAAATTTGTGTACTTTTTCTTCTGTAAGCTGTCTGTTGTCAGTTTATTTCATAGATTCAGCTATCAAACCTAAGAGAGTAAAGTCTTTTGTAAAAGAAAGAATCTTGTTTACCATTCAGTTCTACAAGAATTAAGTCATTAGCCACTTCAGTCACTGACCGACAGTGCACCCTGAGAGGAATTCAGGATAAAAACCAGAGCAAGGCTCTCTGTGCTTAGGAAAACAGGCCCCTTAGATAGTTATATTTATATATCTCAGGAAGAATTTTAATGAACCCAGATTTTTGCATCTTCCCATACATAGAAAAATTACTGAAATCATTAACTGAGATATCTGTTCCTTGTGACTAGCAGTAACTTTTTACCAAGATGTATGCTTGACTGTGTGTATCCCCTTGCCACAAATCATACATATATACACTGGTTTCTCCTCTGCCTCCAAGGAGCAGTCCTCTCAGGGCTACTGAGAGGCTGTTTCCTGGGCTATAATCCTCAGTAAGTTCCCTAAGTAAAACTGAAACTAACAACTCTTACATTGTGCACTTTTCTTTCAGTCTATACCTCCGCCACTCCCCCTAAGACCCCCAAGTCTCATTCCATTATAGCATCAAGTCAAGTCCAAGATGTGGTCATCTAAGCATCAGCACTAAGGTGCCCTGAAATTACAGCTGAAAAGTACAGGGAAGGGTGTCTGGCTTACTATTGCAAAACACATTCTCTGATCCTTTCTGACTCCTCATCTTCTTTCTATTCTTACTTCATCCTTGTAAGGATTAGAGGTGTCCCCACAATTGTTTATTTATGCTGTGGAAAAATGGGGAAGGTGAGGGAATTTGAATATTGACAACTCCGTTAGACACTACGGTAGGGGCAGAAATTTTTTCTCTTTTTCCCTTCTAAGGTCTTTGACTGGTCTAATAATTAAACTGTTATAATACAGATTAACAAGAGAAAAAAAATAATTTCCTATGTATAAAAGCCCCAAAGATATGAGACTCAATAGGCAGCCAGGTAATTGAAACTTCTGTAACATTCTGAACTAAGGAAAGGGATAGGGTTTTGGGAATACAAAGGGGAGAAAGACCATTCACAGAAAGGGAAGAGGAGATGTTTAGAAAACAAAGGTTGCTCTCTTATGCAGATAAGTTTCTTAAGTGCAAAAAGGTATCTCTAGTAATAGCTCTTTTCCCTGGTACAGCCCTTTTTGCAATGTAAATTTAGTCAGTTGAGGGGGAGGTAAAGAGCTTTTCTGGAATATTCTGGGGTTTGATTTTCTTTAACCCAAAGTAATACTTATGCCAAAGAAACATACTTTGGTATAACCAAATCTGCTCCCTTTAACTAGCACACATGTGCCCACATAGGGGAAGGGACACAGGAAGTAGGGGTGAATGATTGGCATGTAGGGTTAAACTACAAGGGCCTCTGAGAAGGCAGATAAAAAGATCCTAAAACCTTCCAGCACAGGCAAGATTTTGAAGAAAATAAAAAGGTCACAGTTTAAAAGGTTGTATCACATCTGCATTCCTCTTCACATTTGCATTCCCATGCCTGGAGCTGGAGATATTGCTTCTCTTGACAGTTGTTATTTTAACCACGTTAATACTGAAACCGAGCAGGACACTGTGGGGCCCCTGGGTAGAGACGTTTTTCTGTGCCCACCCCCATCTCTTGTTTTTAGGGAACAGACTCCATCCTCCATGACCTTCCCTGAGTCTCAAAGGGCAGATTCAAACAGTTGCTCATCAGGGAAGGGGGGGGGAATGCAGAGACAAGGGAGGAGCAGTCAAGAAACAATAGCGCAGCCTTGGGGCAAGGTCCTGGTCCTTCCTCAAGGGATATACATAACAATATCTTTGAGCTCTTTACAGAACCAAAACCCCCAAAAAATGAAGTTAGCATTCAGCATTCCAAAAGAGACCACCTAAGGCCAGATTAAAGGAACTAGAGAAGCTCATCAAGAGATTCAGTGCACGGAGGCCGAGTTTTTGGCATCAATAGTGAATTTAATTACTATATTTTTCCCTAATGGCACTGAATTTTCTATACCAGTGATCCCCAACCTTTTTGGCACCAGGGACAAGTTTCATGGAAGAAAATTTTTCCACGGATGGTGGGGGGTGTGGTTTTTCAGGCAGTAATGCAAGCAATGGGGAGCGATGGGGAGCGGCAGATGAAGCTTTACTCACTTGCCCACTGCTCACCTCCTGCTGTGTGGCCCGGTTCCTAACAGGCCACAGACTGGTACTGGTCCATGGCCTGGGGGTTGGGGACCCCTGTTCTATGTTATTGCACCTTGGTGTATGGTAGAAATCAATGTTGAATATTATGTTTGTCACAAGTGCTTGAGATGAATCATCCCTGATGAGGGAAAGCTACAAAGAGAAGCATTAGTGGGGTAAACTGCTTTTTGCTTCCCATGGTGGGGATGGATGCCTCTTAACCTCAGGTTTTGGCAGTCAAGAAAATAACTTCTGGCTTCTTACCATCAAAAAGGGGGACTAAAATCTTATTAGACTTTTCAAATATGGGAGACAGAACAAGTCTCCTCGATGGAATTTCCTGTGATTTCTGTCTAAAGAAAGACAATGTGTAAAGGGAGACAGCTGGAAGGAAGGAGGCAGTCTCTATATGAAGGTACATTTAGAGTTTTAGGCTACTAGATAAGTACCTTTTTTGAAAAGTATCTTTAAAGCTTGCTAATGAGCTGTTGTGGAAAAGAGAAGTACCCATTTTGGGAGTGGGTCAACTTGGACTTATTGACTGATGAAAAGGGGGCTTAAAGAAAAAAAAGAAAAAAAATGATTTGCAAGAAAGACCCATATAACCCAGCAGAGCCTCAGATTTACATGAGAAAGGGGCATTTACCCCTTCTACTTCCAAAAGCAGAAAAGCAGAGAGGAGCCACTGTTTGTTTGTTTGTTTGTTTGTTTTTTGGCTGGGGAGGAGTTGAGATTTGCTGTTGTTGGTTTGTTTTCGGTATCCTAGAATCACAGGAGGTTTCCTTTAACTGCTTGGGTCTGGCTTATGCAATTCTGCCTGCGGTGGCTTTAAGCTTTCCAAGCTGGGAGCAGGCATGGTCATCTGCTCAATGGGCAATGCAAGGACTCTGAGACTATTGAATGACAGCCCCCTGTGGAGCTGTGAGCTCTGAAAATGAATCATGGGTATTGGATGAACTGCCTGGGTCACAAGCAGATGAAACTGTTGCTGATATAACTTATCTCATTCCTGGCTTGTGATTTCGGCCAAAAACTACAATCTGGATGGGAGCCAAATTTCAAGGGTGGAGACTCCCTTTCCTCCCCCCACCTATTGGGTGATTGAATTAAATTGGGCCTTCAGCCCTCTTTCAGGGATATCTCACTACTGCTGGCATTTTTTGCATTCAAACTATTTGCAGTCTGAGATTTGTGCATTTTATAGCAGAAGTCACTCAACGATGAGCTGATAGTCTGACTCTTCACCCTTACCTTTCATGGTGCACACACCCTAGTATGATTACTAAATGCAACTCTACCCAGAGAGGGTTTATCTTCTTTCTAGACATTTATTGGATCGTGTAGATATATTTTGAAAAAAACAAATCTGAATTTTGACCTGATCATTCCCCTGGGCCTGATGTTTCTTTGTTTCTTGTAACAGTAATCTCAGGTCAGCTTGGCTGGAAAGGGAGCTGAGAGACTCAGACATTGTTTAAGTTGTATGAAATTGTCCATCTGTGAAAAGGCTTTTGTCTGTCTTCTACTAACATGTTATGGACTGGAAAAAGTGTAAAGTTAGAGTTACTGAAATGGGACACACAGATTTTGTAAAAATAGAAGGAAAGCAAAAACCATGATATTAAGGAAGGGAAAACTTAAACCCCTGGAAAGTATTAGGGAAAGGGAACACTAATGAGTTTGTCTTTTAGAAGCTGTTCTGGAGGCTTGGTCCTTGCTCCACCTTGCTGCCCTGGGTGGGAGCAGTTCTTCCAAACTGCTTTCTATGTCACTGTATGACTTTGAATTCAAACTGACTGCTGAGAGTACCATATGTCTCCCCCTGCATCCCTTCAAGACAGCTGGGGATGGCCTCAGCTCCTGACTTTTCCACACAAAACATCTATAGATGTCATCCACATCTCAGAAAATTGGTGTCTTGGGCAAGCAGGATTGCCTAAAACTGACTGCATTTAAGCTTTCCCTCTGAATAAAGGACTAAACTGAATTGTAATATCTGAGTTGAATGAGGTGGGGTGGGGAGAAGAGAGGCCTAAACCTAACAACCAGTGTGAGTTACGAGACCAGATTGGAGGCTCTGTCCAATTGAGCCCCCTGATTGATTTATGTCCTGTTTGGAAGTCCCTAACAGTTGTATATTCTTTGTTTCCAAGGGTGTCATATTGTTGCAAGACAGGGAAATGTCATGTCCTGGGACCCTCAGGAGTCCTAGGATGAACTGAGGTAGGAGATAGACTGTACCCTGGGCTGAGCACCTGGAGTTCATCAAGTGGATTAGATTGGAGCTTTGTTTTCCCTAGACACTCCAAAGATAAAGTTAATGGCAGGAACTGAGCTCTGCTGGAATAAAGAGATGAGGACCTCATCTATCACTCCTGAGGTCAAGGAAACCTCCCCAACTACACATGTACAGAAAGGCTTCTTGGGGGTCAAAAAGGGAGGGGGTGCCACCCCATAATATGTGTTGTCAAACCTCCTGTTAGTCTCAGTGCTGGACTCCATCTTGGCAAAAACATGTGCACGCATATTGGGAAGGGTCCTAGGGTAGGTGAAATGTGGGAAAAGAAGCAAGATAATTGGCCAGAGAAGAACAAAGACCCAGAAGAACTGCCCATATAAAAATGATTTAACCGCCTCTTTACTGCACTCCTCCTCATTAAGGAGGACGCCCATACCCTTTTGCTCCAAGTGTGTATTTCTGCCTTGCTTCTGTCTTAAATAAATAAACTCCTTCTCTGTGTGCTCTCCCACATGTTGTGCTGTGCTTCTGATAATAAACTTTGTACCTGTTTTACAGTTTTTGCCTCCTTGAAATATTCTTGCTTTCAAATGGGGCAAGACCCAGGGCAACTTTGCTTCTAGCCTCTAGCCCCTGGTGGACTAGCAGCTAGGATTCCTGGTTTTCATCCAGACTACCCAGGTTCAATTCGTGGGCAGGGAACAAAGATCCTGCTTCAGGACTGCTCACTGCTGTCTCTCTGAAAACAGAACCACCAAGTGAGGATCCTTGGCTTTGCGCAGGAAAGAATCCAAGAGCAAGTCATAATAAAGAGAAAGTGAGTTTACTTAGAGAGGTACACATTCCATAGTCAGAATGCTTTCTCTCTTAGAAGGCAAGAGCAGCCCCAGGGCATGGGGTTGTTGGTTTTTATGGGCTGAGTAATTTCATATACTAACAAGTAGGAGAAATATTTTTGCTAATTTGGGGAAGGGGGGGGGATTTCCCAGAAATTGGGTCACTGCCCACTTTTTGTCCTTTTATGTTCTGCCTCAGAACTTTCATGGCATAAAGGAGAGTGATTTTTAGTATTACAATGAAGGTATAATGAGCTAAAGGTCAATGACTTCGCTATCCTCAAAGCCACCTTGGTTTCAGCCAGTTCCAGCCAGTTTTTATCACATCCCACAGCTGCACCCCTTCTTCAACTATCTAGTGTTTGTGTCCTGCCCCTTTCCCTCCTATCTCAATGTGTGCCCTGTGGGATTGCACTTCTTGTGTCCTATGTGTGAAAGGCAGACATGAACTTTTCTCTCTCTCAATCTCTCTTAGCGATACTTAGCAGAAACATTCAAGTATTCAAGCAAACATCCCTGAGATATCAGGAATCCTGCAGAGCCAAGTATTTTGTGGAATGTTCACCTACAATAAGACTTATTCTATTAGAAAGGTGGTATGAAATTTATCTTGGACTTTAGCTCAAGTGACTCAGGACCCTGTCTGATTCTGGAAGGCATTCAAGTCAGGCTTCACATCACTTACTCAAGTTGTAAAGATAACAGAATTTACCACTGATTTCTCCCTTGTAGGCCAAAGTGAAGTATGGGCTGATAGGGTTAAAGATATACTACCCCAAAATATGGTACCTTGGCATATTGAATATTTTAAACTGAAGGAATTTGAAAAATGGCAAGTGCTGGGAGGACTCTCCAACTTTTCCCTGAAGCAGGTGATAAAATCTCCTGTGAGAGATGCCTTCCCTATACCCAGAGAAAAGGAACATCCTAATCTTCAATGAGGGAAGGGCACCTGCCTGAGAAAAATGGGAACAGCAAGCCTTGCTAAGTTTCCCCCAGTTTATTACCTTTAGCTCATACCTTTTGTCCTATTACATTTTTTCCACAACTTTTCACTCTTCATCAATCCTAGCATGAAAAAGCTCTGGTCTAACCACATTTTTGGGTCTGTTTCTTTGTGTCTTCAGTTTCTTATGAAGGCCCCCGTGTCATTTAAAAACATGCATTAAATAAATTTGTATATTTTTCTCTGTTACACTTTTTGTTCTGGGAACCCCAGCCAGGAACCTAGAAGAAAGGAAGGAAAATATATTTTTTCTCCTCTACAGTGCAAATTATTAATATATCTTTTTGTACCCAAGTACGTTCTGGTTAGTTTGATAAAATTAGTACAGAAACTTAAGGAGGAAGCCACCTTTCTAAGATAGACTCTTATGGTTAATAAATCTAAGATTTATTTAACTGACTAAACCAAAGACATTTGGAAGGAGTTCCTGAGACAAATACTGCTGATTTTCTTCATCCTATCCTTGGAGTCCTGCTGGCAATAGCTGGATAAATGTTAAGACAAACTAAATGGATGTCATCATACCTCCTATTGGTTAGATTAAAACAAAATGATCAACGGATGGTATATTATGGACAAATTAGCCAGAAGCTAACAATGAAGAAAAACATGAGGTAGAATGGTGAAGTGGAAACTTTTTTGTGTTTCTGCAGAGTTGGGGCATTCTAAAATAAATTTTGTTAAAAACTTGGGATCCTGGCCTAAGAGCAAGCCTTAGGAAGTCAATTCATAACTGTATAGAGAATGAGAAAACTCCATAGAGATTTGCCTAACTCTGGCAGCACTATACTTTTAGGTGCAAAAATTTTTAATCGTTATGTATTGCTGTGTAACAAATTATCTCAAACTTTTTGGCTTAAAACACAAACATGTATCATATCTCACAATTTTTGTAGGTCAGGAATTTGAGAGTGGTTTGGCAGGGCATTTCTCATAAGTTTAATAAAATTTCAGTCAGATGTCAACCAGGGCAGTTGTCAACTGAAAATGTAACCAAATGCAGGTTCTTGAGCCCCAAACACAGTTAGGCCAAACAAACTGAAATTTTGGATTTTAGAGCAGAGAAAGGTTTATTGCAGGACCATGCAAGGAGATGGGTGGCTTATGCCCCAAACCCTAAACTCTCTGAAGTGTTTCAGCAAAGCATTTTTAAAGGCCAGGTGAGGGAGTGTTCGCAGGGTATGTAATCAGCTCATGCACAATTCTCTGGTTGGTTGATGGTGAGGTAACAGGACGATGTCATAGAGGTTAACATTATCAATCCTTAGGCTCCAGGAGGCCTGGAGTTTATGTGCTCATGGTCATCAAGTAGTTAACATTTTCCATTTGGTGGGGGGTTTTCACATCTGTAAAACAATTCAGGAAATATGCATTGGATACTGTTATCTAGGTAGTTCAGAGAGGAGCTAAAGCAGAAGATACAGGGAAAAAGCCTGCATGGGGAAGTCCCCATAGGGTGCTGCTCAGTTACAAAAACATGGCTGGAGCTGGAGAATTTGCTCTCAAAGTAGCTAACTCACATGACTGGTAAGTTGGTACTGGCTACTGGTTGGAAGCCTTAGTAACCTTTCCATGCGGACCTCTAAACAGAGATACTTGAATTTTCCTTATCTCATAATAACTCTCTTTCCCCAGAGCAAGAGACCTAGAAGCTGAAATGCCTTTTATGGTTTAGCCTCAGAAGTTGCACATTGTCATCTCTAAGTATTTTATTGTCCACACAGACCAGTGCAGTTTTAAAGTGGCGGAAAATTAAGCCCATGAATATCAGAAGACAAAAATCATTGGGGGCATTTTTGAAGCTGGCTCTCACACATGGAAACAGATGCAAGTTCCAACACTTGAACATAGTCCTGAGGGTTCCTACTATCTTTATCCTATGGTCATTGAATTATGAAGAGGTGTGTGTAGTTTGCAAGGAGGAGTGCCAGATCCCTAAGTGTTGGGTGGCATTTTCCTGTAGGACTGAGGCAGAGGTGATTTACTAGCTGGAACTGTCAACTGAATACTAATTGCATACACACACACACACACACACTAACATACTCTGGGTTTTGGCACCTAGAGTCAATCAATAAAAAAGGTATAATACATCCTTTTTAGGGTTGTTGTGTGAGGAAAAAATAAAATGATAAACAACAAGCATCTCACAAAACAGTTGTTTGTTACTTTTAGTTCTCTTTGCCTTCATGGAGCTGTCCAACACAGTTTAACATTTAATTGTTCTCTAACTCCTTAGCTCCTCTAGATACTCATTTTGCCACCCCACTGAATTACTCATTCTTTTGAAACACAGGATCTTTATCCTAAACACACTTTTTTGTAATCCCCATATGTGTGATGTATTGATGCTGGACATATAACCTATTATTGAATAATATATGCTCTTTATTTAACTGTAATAACTCCTCCATCTCCTTATCATTTAGTTAATATTTTATTAACTGCCTACTAAACTTAGAGTCTGTATTTTTAAAAAATGGATGGAGATGCTGCCTTAAGGATCACTGATTTTAACCAAATGATAAATATTTAGAAATTATAAAATGTGTAAGGAATCAGGAAACATTATTTTAATAATCATTGTAATTATTATGTGAGGGGAATATACTCTCACCCCCAGGGTGGGGATGACATAATTATTTGAGGAGGACTTTTAAAAGTAGACACACCACTCAAAATTCTTTCCTTACCATCTAGGAGTTTCTGTCGCTCACCACCCAAAATCCCCATGCTTCAAGCTTCCACCTTATCACAATTTTTTTTAGAAACATTGATCTAGAAAGTAGTGATAGTTTTATAGTTTAGTAGTTATAGTTTTAAATACTCATTTTTTCTTGAGGGGTTGAAATAAATCTTCTTAGTTTGACATGTGTGTAAGTTGTTATTTGATTCTATACTGTTGGAATCAATCTCTGAGTGTTTATGAGAATTGACTCACAGATGAAAAGCTTTAAATTCAGTTCCTAAGCTTAGCAAACTGGAAAGTAGTCGTCAATTGCTCAAAAACAAAATCCAAAACAAAAAACCCTTTTCATCTGTTTTTTCTTTCACATGCTCTGTGCTTACAAAGTTTCTCCCTTTGTCACTTTCTCTCAAAGTTTTAAAGATTTTTCACATCCACGTCTTATCCAGATTGTCTCAGGTAGAATTGGACAATATCTTTATTTTCATGAGAAAATTAAAGCTGAAGCCTCAAGTTTTCATCCATTGCTTGTTTTGTGCTTACTGACCAAATAGGTGTATGTGTACGTGAGAGAGGGAGAGAGAGAGAGAGAGAGAATGGGAAAGAGAGATGTTAATTATGCAATATATAGACTGTGAATCGCTTTCACTAAGTTACACTCCATGTTGCTGATTGTGAAGGTTATAAAATAATCCTTCTTCATTAATTTTTAAGCAGTTAATTTTCAAGCAGACTTGCTTCAGTGCCTCAGAAGCACAAACACTAAACATGGCTTAGACATAAAATTTTTAAGTGCTCAGGCTCTGTTTTTAATAATTCTTTTCTAGAATTTGCCCTTTAACTTTGATCCCCATTCATTTCAGATTCCATGGCTCCTGGTGCAATGCAATAAAAAAGGCAGACATCAACTTTTATTATTATCTTTCAAGTAGACAATAGACACATAGGCAACACTATAATGATGGGGCTATAAGGTGCATTTCTAGTGTTTTAGCCACACTTTTTGGCAGGGTTAGGCTCTGCAGTCAAAGGAAATATGAGTAAGAAAACAATAACTACAGAAAATATGCCTCCCTTATTATTGTAATTATTGTTTCTCACAAAACATACACATTGTGCAGGGCTGAGCACAATTGTACAGGTTACTTCTTTCAAAAGGATGCCCAGTGGAGGGGGATGAAATCCAGTTCTCATTCCACTTGCTAAACCTTTTGCTCTGGTAATGGGCTTCATTGGGTCAGAAAGGGCAATTCCTCCTAACTCATGTATAGATGCCACTTTAAACAAGTTTTTACTGCTTCTTAAACCATGGGTGCTGAAGGCCTAGCTTTTATTTAGTCTTAACCCATTGATGATTAATATTTTGTAAAATGCCAAAAAAATTTTATTTTAATTTTTAATTTTTGAAAAGTAAAATACAAAATATAAAATGCAAGTCTTACAAAGTACAAGCTCAAAAATTTATAATATTAAATAAAATTACATTTTGATAAATATTATTAGAACATATATAGCATAAGGAATCACAAAAGCCTACATTGTTCACTGAAAATGTGCATATGATCAATTAATATAAAGACCCCCTATTACACTTATAACTTTTTATCATTCCATAATCATACCTAAATAAAAAACTATAATTAAAATAGCAATTCCCAATATTAAATGCCTATTGCACACTTCAAAGGAAAAGCATGCATAAAAATTTAAAAATATTTGAACATGAAACATTAGTTGACATTATTTAACTAATCTAGTTTGGATTGACAACACTATTCATAAGGAATAATGTATATCTACACTATGTCTGTACTTCATTTTTATAGTATTCATGATAGAGAAACAAGTCTCCTAGAGGTATTTGATGAGAAAGAGAGAAGAAATTTTAAAGTAATCTCAGCAAACTCAGAATACCAATTTTTAAGTTTTATCCATAAAAAAGCAAACAAGACCTTATTTTGACAATGCTCTTCAAACTTTTATCAGTAGCCAGTTCCAGCAATTATGTAAAGTTTTGATAAGTTTAAGGTATCTTACAAAAAAAGAAATCCAAATTCATGAATTTTCTTTGTGTGAATTTTCTTCTGAAGAAAAATAAAATTCAGTACACTCAGTACATTTTACCAAATTTGTAGTGTATTTGGTGGTAACTTTTCACAAATATACAATATCAAGATTATTATCTACTTATTGATAATTGTTCAATTATGGAGTGTACCATAATAATCTGTACAAATTTTTGACTGTGTTCATAATTGTCTATTTCTTACCCTCTGCTTTGTCTTGACCAAACTTTAGTCAGCTTTCTCTCTTCCCCACAAAGTCTCTTAAAGTTTGGCTTGCTCCCAAGCCTGAGTAAGCACTAAAATGTGCTCCCCTTATCAGCTTATGGAGAATGGTTGAAATCAGTGAGACACATTACCTGTCAAACCTCGCATACCATGTGTTCACTCACTACCTCTCCGTTTTCCAACTTCCTCATATTTATTGCTTATCCCTTACTGTTAAAAAAAAATCTGTTTGATTTTGAGACACTTGCAGGATTCTGAAATTGAGATGTTCTCTTTATCGTAATAGTCTCTTTGAATGAAGTTTCTCCTTATATAAGTTCATATTTGTCATCATTGGACACAACTCTTTCAGGATTTTTTCTTTTTCTATCATCAAAAAACATGTTTCTTTCCTTCCATGGAATTATTGTAAGGATTAAGTATACCAAATATATCAGATAAATAAACAAGTTTGTTCAATTAACATCTTCAACTATTTTGAACCAAACTAGTTTCTTATCTTGCAGAAATATTGATTGTGTTCATTAACAGTATTTCAGCATGTAGTAAGTTTGTATGTGATTAGCTTCCAAATTATCACACAAAGAAAATAATTTTGAATTTATCACATTAACTCATGTAATTCACTTTTTTTTTTTTTTTTTTTTTTTTACTACATCAATGTGTTTGGCATATTTGGTTCACCTGACTTTTTTTCATAGTAAGACGTTCTCAGCAATGGAAGCAAGTTTATATTCAGGACATTTCTGCCATTCTAGCTGTCCCACAAGAGATTGCTCTTAGACAAAACTTAAACTCCAAATCATGTTAATTGATGATTTGTTTTTTTCCTATTTTAATACAGTTTAGAGTAGCTTTGTTTGTCAGCAAAGAAACTGAATAAAATCATTCTTCCTTCATATCCTCATCATGTTCAAATTGTAGATCTTCACAAAGAATTTCCATGTGCCTTTGTCAAATTCCATGTAAAATACTTGGCTAGGTGTATGTATTCTATGAGTTATTCTTCTATGTGTTTTCTAGTTCCTGAGTATTTTGAGCTATGGTGTTATCGGAAAGTGTTATTTGAGTTTCCCTTTCTTTTGGCCACGTGATCTCCCAAAATTTTGAAATAACCATCATTGATGTAATCTTCTAAGAATAGCTCAGCAGATGTATATTTTTTGGTTTTAGCCATCTTAAGTTCTACATTATAAGAAGGTCTCAAAGCACTAATATTTATGTGTAAAATTTTGAACATCTGCATCTGTCAATTTTTAATACAGTATTCTTCCTTTAAAATAATTATTTTTGTTCTGAAATTATCTTTATGTTTTTAATATAAATGCCACCTAAATTTTGTTGATTTTATTGCTTTGATAGCCAGTATATTAGAAACTATGAATTATGGTTTTAGCACTTCACCATCAATCAGGGCTAAAATATGAAAATCAATATATGAAGGAGCACATGTTGAAGTAAAACTAGTACAAATTATACTGTTCTTCATTTTTTCCCCCCAAGATCACTTTCATCATCAAAATTTAGTTTACAGCAGTAGCTGCATTCAGAAAAAAAGTACCTTTTATTAAAAAAAAATAATGAAGTTTGTTTTATCATCAGTATACTATAGTCAAATGTAAATAATACATTTTACTTTCCTAATTTGGCTAGTAATGTTAAAATATAAAAATTTTAAAGGCTTTATAAAACTTGTAGCAATCACAAAAATAGCAATTTATAAAAATAAAGAAATCCTTATATATTTTTAGATTTTTATATACTTTTGGGTGGATTTGATAAACTAACCCTAAGCTATTAATATTTTTTATGGCCCTGTTGTCCCTAACTAGTAGACACTTCATGCCTCATGCACTTTACACATGAGTCAGACAGCACTCAAAATGATCTATATCCTGTTCAAGGAGGCAAGTCCACTGATCGTATGCTTGAATGTTGTGACAATGTCAGTTATTGTAAAAGTATCTACAATTTACCTCAGATTTCTGTAATTTTATTTTGCAGTCCAGCAACAAATAAATATTGAACCGTCACTGGCCACCTTTTGAGGAGCACTTACTTTATGAGCTACTGCAGGTGCCCACACTTTGTAAGATACAATAAAAATGCAATAATTATGGCTGTTTGAAATAAAAGTTGTTTCCTGATAGATTTTCTACCTGTTTGGGGATCTTTGACGGTGGTCACATTGTTTTAGTCAAGAAAAATAACTTGGGAATTGTTCTTCATGGCTAAGTAAGTTGTGGTTTCTTTTACAGCTGTTGCGGTAAATGAAATACCACTTCAAAGTTGTACGGAGCCTGTCACTGACCTACTAATAACATAAAAAGAAACAACTGGGTGTGTCTGTCTAACATTCAGGTAATTTTCTTGTTTGAGATTATAATGAAAGTGGACTTTTATACTTTTTTTATAGTATCTCTAACTCCAAATTTAAAAGGTGTTATTTTTGCTTCTCCTTCACTAAATCTAAAAAGATTTCTGGGAATTACCCTTTTAACTTCTAGTAGTAAGAATGTAACTGGTAACCAGAACCAAAAGAAGTAGTAGCAGTGAGCAAAATGTTCTAAGAACAACAAAAATCCTCACCTATTTTCCATTTCTTATATTTTTAAATGTTATTTCCTTTTCTCTTTTATAAATATTCAATTTCTTTATAAAATACGCCTCCATAATTTTATATAAATGGATAACTGTGATTCTTCTACTCTCCTCATCCACATTAGGTCAACTTCCACTTTCCTACAGATAACTTATGTTAATAACTTAGTATCTATCCTTCCGTATTTTTATCTATGTTTATCAAACAGGATTAGGTTTAAATGAATGTGAAAGAAAAAACTAAATAAGTGTGGCCTCAACACAACAGTGTTTATCTCATTATTAAGTAAAACAAGTCCATAGCCAGGGAAACAAAGGCAGGTGCAGTAGGTCTCGTTCAAGAGATCATCAGTGACCCAAGCAATTTCTAGATTATCGCCCTGCCATTCTTAAGGTACAGTCATTTTTCTCCACTCTATGATAGCTTCCAAGAGCTCCAACCATTCTATTTACGTTTTAGGCAGCAAGATAGAAAGGGAGAGAAGAATCACCAACCTCTTATTTTGTTCTTAATGTTTTATAATTAAAGCTTTCAAACATAAAAAAAGATAATAGTACAATTAACTCTCATATACCTATCACTTAAATTAAAAATTGATAATGTTCACAAAGATATTGACAAAACTTTTAAAGTTACATCCCTTTTCTTTTAAAAGATTTTAATTTTAATTAATTAATTAATTTATTTATGGCTGTGTTGGGTCTTCGTTTCCGTGCGAGGGCTTTCTCCAGTTGCGGCGAGCGTGGGCCCCTCTTCATCGCGGTGTGCGGGCCTCTCACTGTCGCGACCTCTCTTGTTGCGGAGCACAGGCTCCAGACGCACAGGCTCAGTAGTTGTGGCTCACGGTCCCAGTTGCTCTGCAGCATGTGGGATCTTCCCAGACCAGGGCTCGAACCCGTGTCCCCTGCATTGGCAGGCAGATTCTCAACCACTGCGCCACCAGGGAAGCCCGCTAAAGTTACATCCTTAATAACCCTTTCTTTCTAAATACTTTTGCATACTTCTTGATAAAGTAAGATTATTTTCTTATACAACCACAGTAACACATATAACATGATTAGAAATAATTAATTCCCTTATATATTATTGTCTCATCATGCCACTCAAGATGGTTGCTCTTTTGTTCTCCGTACATCCCCTGCCAGACCAGTGCCTGCTTTACCTATTCCCTACTCACATGACTGACCTTCCTGTGTACTTTCCCAGGGCCCCAGCTAGTGATTGTTCTTATCAAAGGGGCGGTGAGGAGAGTTCCTCTACTGGTTTCCCTGGTAACTAAGACCCCACCTGACATCAATTCCCCTATAACTGGTAATCTCCCCTCTCCACCCCAGGCAAAGACGGCCATCATGTCCTGCCCACCATGCACTGCACATGATCGGGTGTTGCTTCAGGACCTTGCTTCAGATGTGTAAGCTCCCCCATCAATTAAACCACTGAAGTCTCTGTTGCTGACTCAGGGTCTTAAAGCTGGGCAAGCATAGGCCTTGTAGGCCTGTGGGGTGCAGCTCAACAATTATATTATCTAATAGCTAGATGATAGTACTTCAGAAATATATTTTATAGCATTTGAATTAGAATCTATATAAGGAAACACATTGAATTTGATCATTATATCTCTTCATTCTCCTTTAATTTAGAATGTCCCATTTTTTTCATGATATTGACCCTTATGTAAGAATAAGCCAAGTATCTTATAGAATGCCCCACAATCTAAACTTGTCTATTTCTGTATAATGGCCTTTAGTTTGTTCTATCATTTTCTTCAGTTTTATTGAGGTATAACTGACAAATAAATTGTACTTCATGATTATTTGATATAGGTATACATTGTGAAAGTATTCCTCCCAGCTAGATAATAACACATCTATTACCTCACTCTATCTATCCATCTATAAGTATCTATCTACCTATCATCTATCTATTTTGGTGAGAACATTTAAGTTCTATTCACTTACAAAATTTTAATTATATAGTAGAGTGTTATCAACTATACCTATCATGTTATACATTAGATTCTTAGATCTGATTATTCATCTTATAGCTGAACGTTTTTACCTTTTTACCAACCTCTTTCTATTACCTTACCCCCAACCCATGGAAATCACTTTCCTACCCTCTGGTTTTATGAGTTTGACTTTTTATTTAGATTCTACGTATAAATGACACCATAGAGTATTTGTCTTTTTCTGTCTGAATCATTTCACTTAGCATAATGCCTTCAAGGTCCATCCATGTTGTTGTAAATGGCACAATTTCCTTCTTTCTCATGGCTGAATACTATTGCATTATATATAATATAGTATATATAATATATCTATATCTATGTGCACCATATATTCTTTCTTCCTTATCTATATATCTGTTGACAGACACTTAGATTTTTTCCGTATCTTGGCTATTGTGAATAATGATGCAAGCATCATGGCAATGTAGATATTTCTTCAAAATTTTGATTTTATTTCCTTTGGAAATATAGCCAGAAGTGGAATTGATGGATCATATAGTAGTTCTATTTTTAATTTTGAGGTGAAGTCTCCATATTGTTTTTTATAGTGGATATACCAGTTTACATTCCCTCCAAAAGTGCACAAGTGTTCCCTTTTCTCCACATCTTCTACAACACTTATTATCTCCTGTGTTTTGATGGCAGCCACTCTAACAGGTGTGAGATGATACCTCATTATGTCTTTTTTTTTAAATTATTTAATTATTTATTTATTTATGGCTGTGTTGAGTCTTCGTGTCTATGTGAGGGCTTTCTCTAGTTGTGGCAAGCAGGGGCCACTCTTCATCGCGGTGCATGGGCCTCTCACTATCGCGGCCTCTCTTGTTGCGGAGCACAGGCTCCAGACGCGCAGGCTCAGTACTTGTGGCTCACGGGCCCAGCCGCTCTGCGGCATGTGGAATCCTCCCAGACCAGGGCTCAAACCCGCATCCCCTGCATTAGCAGGCAGATTCTCAACCATTGTGCCACCAGGGAAGCCCCCTCATTATGTCTTTGACTTGCGTTTCCCTGAAGACTAGTGATGTTGAACATCTTTTCATGTACCTGTTGACAATTTGTATGTCTTCTTTGGAAAAACATATATTCAGTTCCTATGCCCTTTTAAAAATTGGATTGCTTTTGTTTTGTTTGTTTCTGTTTGTTTTTTTGGTATTTAGTTGTGTGAGTTCTTCATATATTTTGGATATTATCCCTTTATCAGATATATGATATGCAAATATTTTCTCCCATTCCATAACTTGTCTTTTCATTTTGTGGATGCTTTCCTTTGCTGTGCCAAAGTATTTTAGTTTTATGTAGTCCCTGTATATTTTTGGTTTTGTTGCTATTGCTTTTGCTGTCAAATCCAAAAAATCATCACCAAGAAAAATGTCAAGGAGCTTACCACTTATGTTTTCTTCTAGTAATTTTACGGGTTCACATCTTAAGTTTAAGTTGTTAATCCATTTTGAATTGACTTTGTGTATGATGTAAGATAGGGTCCAGTTTCATTCTTTTGAATGTAGCTGTCCAGTTTTCCCAACACCATTTATTGAAGTGACTGTTCTTTCCCAATTGTATATTTTTGGCTCCTTTGTTGTAAATTAATTGCCCATATATTTAAAGGTTTATTTCTGGGTCTCTATTCTGTTCCATTGGTCTATGTGTCTGGTTTTATATTAATAACATAGTGTTTTGATTACTATCATTTTGTAATGTAGTTTGAAATTAGGAAGTGTAATGTCTCCAGTTTTGTTCTTTATTCTCAAGATTGTCTAGGTTATTAGGGGTCTTTTCTCATTCTATAAAATTTTAGGATTTTTTATTCTATTTCTGAGAAAAATGCCTTTGGAATTTTGATAGGGATTGCATTGAATCTGTAGATGACTTTGGGCAGTATGGACATTTTAACGATATTAATTCTTCCAATCCATGAGCATAGATTAATTTTCTACTTATTTGTCTCTTCTTCAGTTTCTTTCATCAGCATCTGATAATTTTTAGTGTATAAATCTTTCACTTACTTGGTTAAGTATATTTCTAAGTATTTAATTCTTTTTGATGCAATTGCAAATGAGTTTGATTTCTTAATTTCTCTTTATGATAGTTTCCTGTAAGGTCATAGAAATGCAACAGATTTTTGTATATTGATTTTGTATCATGAAACTTACCTAAATTCATTCTTAATTCTAACAGTTTTTTGCTGGAGACTTGAGGGTTTTCTGTATATGATATTATGTCATCAGCAAATAGAGACAATTTTACTTCTTTCTTTCTAATTTGTATGTCTTTTATTTCATTTTCTTGTCTAAGTTTCTGGCTAAGATTTCCAGTGTTATGTTATTTATTTATTTATTTTTTGCATTCAGAAATAAATCTTTTATTTTTTATTCAATTTGAAATTAGGGTATTATTTTAATTATTTATTTTTTAATTTTTATTTTATATTGGAGTATAGTTGATTTACAATGTTGTGTTAGTTTCAGATGTACAGCAAAGTGATTCAGTTATACATATACATGTATTCATTCTTTTTCTGATTTTTTTCCCATATAGGTTATTACAGAATATTGAGTAGAGTTCCCTGTTCTATACAGTAGATACTTGTTGATTATCTATTTTATATATAGTAGTGTGTGCATGTTAATCCCAAACTCCTAATTTATCCCTCCCCACCACCTTTCCTCTTTGGTAACTATAAGTTTGTTTTCAAAGTCTGTGAGTCTGTTTCTGTTTTGTAAATAATTTCATTTTTTTTTTATTCCACAGCCCAGTGTTATGTTAAATAAAAGTAGCAAGAATGGGCATCTTTGTTTTGTTCCCAATCCTAGAGAAAAAATTTTCATCTTTTCCCCATTTGTATCCATTGAAATGATCACATGATTTTTATCTTTCATTTTATTAATGTGGTATGTCACATTTTTTGATTTGCATATGTTGAACCATCTTTACATCTCTGGAATGAAACAACTTGATCATGGTGTATGATTTTTTGAGTGTATTGTTGAATTCAATTTGCTCTTATTTTGTTGAGAATTTTTACCTCTACGTTCATCAGGGCATGTAACTGTTCATAGTAGTTTCTTATGATCCTTTGTATTTTTTTGTAGTCTCAGTTGTAATGTCTCCTCTTACGTTTCTAATTTTATTTACTTGAGTCCTCTCTTTTTTTCACAGTGAGTCTATGCAAATGTTTATTTTGTTTATCTATTACAAAAAGCTTAGTCCTATTAGTCATTTCTAATATCTTTTTAGTTTCTGTTTTACTTATTTCTGCTCTGATCTTTGTTACCTCCTCTAACACTGGTCCAAGCCAGAATTTTATATAAGAATAAATCAATTGTCTTATAGAAAGCCCCACATTCTGGATTTATCTAAAGTTTCTGTATGATTTCCCTTAGGTTGTTCAATCAATTTTTTTTACTACTTAAAAAGGATAATATTGTCTACTTCATATTTCATCACTTCAGAGGCATATAAATTCAATTTATCCAACTAATAATGATGCTGTTTGATTACAAGTTTAAGGTGGTGATGATAGCCAAATTTCTACATTGTAATGATAAAAATTTCTACTTTCCACAAGCAAATACGGTTATACTAATGGATTTTGCATCCACTGATGAACCTTGCCTATTTCATTAATGGCTTCAAAATGTTGATTCTCCAATCATAACATTATTATTGAATTTTTATGCTGGCATTCTTTTGTAAAGAAGAGTTTTTCTTCATCACCTGGTCTAGTCATTCCTTTTCAGTACAGTTACTACTGAAAAGGTACAATAACTGCTTAATTTTTTTCTTTGTACTTATAATTCATAGTAAGTAGTTGATGTAATAGTCACTGCCAATGACAGAAAAAAAAAGACAAAAAAATTTTTAACACTGTGAATCAAGAAATTTAAAATATTAAATGTCTTAATAAATTAATGTCATCAGTTTTCTGATCATCAAATTGTCTAAAATTTTCCCAGTGAGAATCTTTTTGTACTGGCTCCAGTGTCATTGTGACTTGACCACATTAATCTCTAATGCTTCCTTGTTTTGCAGCACAAAACATGTTACAGATTTATCATGTATTTTCATGGCCTAATCATGAAATCTGCCCTTTCTCCAAGGAGTCTTGTTTCATTTATATTAAGGAATTTTCTTTCAGAGCCACAATCTAGGTTCTCAGACTCTCTTTCATACTGAAATACTTAAAATAAATACTTAGCTTTAAATCTAACAAAGTATGTACAAGATATCTATAAGGAAAACTACTAAACTTGAATGAATAAAATCAAAGATGATTTAAATAAATGGAGGTATATTCTATATTCATGGATAGGAAAACTCAATGTCATCAAAATGTCAGTTCTTCCCAATTTGGTCTATAGATTCAATGCAATCCCAGGAAAAATCCCAGCTAATTATTCTGTGGATATCAACAAAGTAATTTTAACATTTATATAGAGAGGCCAAGACCCAGAATAGCCAATACAATATTGATAGTGAAGAAAAAAGTTGGAGGACTGACACTACCTGATTTAAAGATTTACTATAGAACTATTGTAATCAAGAAGTGTGATATTAGTGAATGAATAAAAAAAAAATCCATGGAAGTGAATAGAGAGCCCAGAAATAGACCTCTATAAATACAGTTAACTAATCTTTGACAAAGAAGCAAAGGCAATATAATGGAGCAAAGATATTCTTTTCAACAAATGGTGCTGGAACAACTGGACATCCACATGGAAAAAAGAAAAAAAGAATATAGAAAGAGCTTACACCTGTCACAGAAGTTAACTCAGAATGGCTAATGCAGACCTAATTTTAAAATGCAGAATGATAAAATCCTAGAAGATAACATAGGAGAAAATCTAGATGATTTTGGGTACAGTGATGACTTTTAAAGGCAACACCAAAGGCATGATCCATGGAAGAAACAATTAATAAACTAGACTATATTAAAATTAAAAACTTCTGCTCTGCAAGAGACAATGTCAAGAGAATTAGAGAACGAATCACAGACTGAGAGAAAATATTTTCAAAGGACACATGTGATTAAGGACTATTATTCAAAGTACACAAAGAACACTTAAATCTCAACATTAAGAAAACAACCTGATTTAAAAATGAGCCAAAGACCTGAACAGACACCTCACCAAAGAAGATATATTGATGGAAAATAAGCATAAAAATCACTTCACATTATATGTCATCAGGGAGATGCAAATTGAAACAACAACGAGAGACTACTACATAACTATTAGAATGACCAAAATCTGGAACACTGACAATGCCAAATGCTGGTGAGGATGTAGACTAGTAAGAGCCCTCCTCCATTGCTGATTGGTATGCAAAATGTCATAGCCAGTTTGGAACACTGTTTGGTGGTTTTCTATAAAACTAAATACACTCTTAGGATATAATCCAGCAAACATGTACCTTGGCATTTACCCAAAGTAGTGGAAAACTTACGTCTACACATAATTGCAAACAGACGTGTATAGCAGCTTCATATATATTGTAAAAACTTAGAAGCACCCAAGATGCCCTTTATTAGGTGAATGTATAAAGAAACTCTGGTAAATCCAGACAATGGCATATTATTCATGAAAGAAAGAGAGAAAGAAAGAAAGAAAGAAAGAAAGAAAGAAAGAAAGAATGAATTAAGCCATAAAGACGTGGAGGAAACTTAAATGTGTATTACTCAGTAAAAGACACCAATCTGAAAAGATTATATATATTATGTGATTCCAACTATATCACATTTTGGAAAAGGCAAAACTTTGGAGACAGTAAAAGATTGGTGATTGTCAAGGTTGGGGGCAAGGGATAAATAGGCAGAGCACAGGGGATTTTTTAGGGCAATGAAAATACTCTGTATGATACCATAATGATGGGTGGATACATGGCATTATACATTTGTCCAAACTCATAGAATGTACAACAAGAGTAAACCATAATGTAAATTATGGACTTTGGGTGATTATGAAGTGTCAATGTAGGTTCATCAATTACAAGAAATGTACCAGTCTATTGGGGGTTGTGAATAATGAGGGAGATTATGTGTAATTAGAGCAGAAGGTATATGATACATTTTTTTATCTCCTCCTCAACTTTGTTGTGAACCTTAAGCTGCTATAAAAAATAAAATACTAATCAAAAAGAGAGAACAATTATACAATACAAAAGAAAAGATCCACGAACTTTAAGGTTATCAAATAGCTGGAGAATAGAGAAAAAATATGCTAAAAATTGGATATAGACTTGGTAACATGTGGATCAGTATTAATAATCCCAACATACTTGTAACTGTAGTAGAAAGGCTGAAGTAGAAAAATATTTTAAAAAATTATTGCTAGATATGTCAAAATCCAAGAAGCTCAAAGTACCCATAGCAGGCTAAATACAAATAAAACCATGCTAAAGCACAGCATAATCAAGTTGTAGGACACAAGTAATAAAGGTAATTATATTAAAAACTTTCAGAGGAAAAAAATCACAGACGTGGAAACAAAAAAAAAAAAGGAGAGAGAGAGAGAAAGAAAGGGTGAAGGAGAAGAGAGAGAAAAAGAAAGAAAGAGAGGGAGAGAGAAAGAAAGGATCATTAGAAATAATACAAGCCAGAAGGTAATGATTTGACATCTTTAAATTGTTGTAAGAAAAGAAAATGTCACTAGAATTCTGTATTTAGCAAATATATATGAAAATTAAAGTCAAAATAAAGATACTTTTAGATACACAAAAACTTGAGAGAATATATCACCAACATATCTACACAATAAGAAAGGTTGAAGGAAGTTCTTTAGGTTGAATAACATGAGATGGAAACTTGGATCTAAACAAAAGAACAGAAGTGTGCTTGAAGTGATAAAGAAGTGGATAAATATACAATAACGTTTTATCATTTTTAAATGTCCCTGAAAGTTTAACATTTAAAGTAAAAAGAAATGACAGAATAATAGAAGTAAATAGAATGGCAAAACCAACACAAATGAAGAGTGAGAATTGGGAAGTAAGCTGTTCATACATTATACTTAATGTGGTATAATATTATTTGAAGGAAGACTGTGACAATTAAAGATTTATATTATAAACACTTGGGTAGTCACTAAAAATGAAACAAAAAGTATAGCTATTATGCCAATAGAGGTGATAAAATGTTATATCCAAAATTTCCCAATGTTTAAAAGAAGCCAGGTAAAGATGAATAAGAAAACATAAGATGATTGGAAAGACAATAGCAAGATGGTACATTTAAACTCAAACACATCAAGTATCATATAAAATGTAAATGCTTAAAATATTTAATTAAAAAGCATAGATTATCAGATGAATAAAAATGTCCGTACTAAATATATACTATCCAAATTAATGAATTTTCAATACAGTGATATATATAACTTAAAAGTAAAAGAATATAAAATAATATATGATGCAAACACTAAGCACAGATAGCTGAAGTGACTGTCTTAATATCAAACAAAAGAGACTTCATAATGGGGATATTATCAAAGGTAAAAGGGTCACTTTATAAACATAAAAAGGTCAATTCATCAAGAAGACACAGCAATTATATATGGGTATGCATTTAATAATAAAGCTTGAATGTAAATGAAGCAAAAGCTGATAATATTAAAAGGAGATATTGAGAATTCCACAATTATAGTTGGATATTTTGAAATTCTTTTATTGTAAATAACAGAAAAAATAGAAAATCAGAGCAGATATAGAGAATTTTAGAAATACTATCAAATAACTTGACCTAACCAGCATTTATAGGACAATCTACCTCAAAACAACAGAGTATGCATTTTTTCAAGTGTACATGTAACATTTACTGATTTAGACAAAACAGTGGTCCATAAAACAAAGCTAAAATTTAAAAGCATTGAAATCAGAGTATGTTCTCTGATCACAGTGGAATTAAATTCAAAGTAAAGAACAATAATTATCAAGAAAATCTTCAACTATTGGAAAAACAACCACTATTTTACAAATAGCTCTGTGTCAAAGAAGAAATCATACAAGAAATTAAACTAAATCCTGATCAGGTTATAATATAAACAAAACATATCAGTGTCTTGGGGATGGAGGTAAAGCAGTACTTACAGTTTCACAAGTATATATTAGAGAAGAAGAAATGTATAAAAGCAAAATCAACCCAGTGTCAGTAGAAGATTGGAAATAAACCTTAGGCCTAGATAGCTTCATTATACTTGAAGGAAGAAATAATATATATTTAAGAAAAAATAATAACAATTCTATGCAAACCTTTTTTTCCCCAAAATAAAAGAGAATACTTCTTAAATTATTTTATGAGGCCATTATTTCCCTGATGCTAAAACCAAAATTTACATTACAAGAAAACAATTAGAGGCCAGTATCAACATGAGCTTAGATGCAAAGACTCTTAAAATATTAGCAAATTAATTTAATAATATATAATAAGAATACATCATTCCAAGTAGAGAATATCCCAGAAATGCAAGGTTGCTTTAACAGTTGATAGTCAATCAATACAACTCAACACATTAAGATAAAAGAAAAAGCCACATATGATTATCTTAATAGATGCAGAAAAAATATTTGACATAATTCAACATTCGTACATTATAAAAACTCATAGCAAACTAGGAATAGAAGAGAACTTTCTCAACCTTTTTAATGTGAAAGACTGAATCTTACTTAATGGTGAAAGACTGAATAATTTCGCCTAAGATCATGATCAAATCAAGGGTATTCACTCTTAAAATATCTGTTAAAATTTCACTGGAGGTTCTAGCCAGGGCAATAAGGCAACAAAAATATATAAAATTATACAGATTGGAAACAAACAAGTTAAATCTATTTATATATTACATAGTCAATGTACAATAAAAATCTTAAGACATCTACATGAAATGCTGCTAAAATGGATATTTGAATCCCAGAATAAAAGGTTCATATGCAAGTTCAATTGCAATTTCATATCTTAGAAGAAAACTATTGCAAATTTAAAATAAAAACACAATAACATTTTCAATAGAATAAAAATTTTGAAATAATTAGTGTAAAATATTTTCCAGTCAAGTTAAAGAAAACCTATCTAAATACAGATGTATATCTTGTTCATATATTGAAAGACTATGAAAAAAAAGAAACAAAAAAGAAAGACTAGGGTTAAGATGTCAATTCTCCTAAATTGGTATATAGATTCAATGTAGTCCCAGTCAAATCCCAGTAGTATTTTTTTTGTAGAAATTGACAAGCTCTTTCTAAAATTTATATGGAAAGGCAAGTGACCTAGATTAGCCAATATCATTTAAAAAATAGGGGGATTTACACTAACTGATTATAAGACTTACTATAAAGCTACAGTAATAAGATAAAATGGAATTGATGTAAGAATTGACAAATATCATGGAACAAAATAAGAAGTTATAGTTCTACACATATATAGTCAGTTATCTTTTGATAAAGGTACTAGGGTAATTGAATGGGGAAAATAGTCTTTCAACAAATGGTACTGGAACAATTGAATATTTGGGCATGAAAAATAATGACCTATTCTTACCTCAAAGCACAAAAAAAAGTTAACTCAAACTAGATCATAGAATTAAAATTAAAAGCTAAAACAATGACACTTCTAGAGGAAAAATGGGAGAAAATCTTCACAACCTTGGAATAGGCAAATAATTTTTTAGACAATATGCAAAGAGTGATAACCATTAAAAGTCAGATTGAGAAATTGAACATTATCAAAATTTTAATTTTTGCTTCATTTCAAAAGACACCTACAATGCAATTGTGAGGCTAACTACTCAGAGTTAGTTCAAATTTTACAGGTTAACAGCATAACCCCCCACAAGACTGCCCTCACTTAACACATCAGCTACAAACTTGGGGCTTCCCAGGCTGTTTGCACTTCTGAAAAACCGGTTACCAATTCAGGGATTCCCACTCTCCTCTCAGGTTTGTTTGTTCACTAGAACCACTCTCAGAACTCAGGAAAGTGCCACATTTAATGACTACAGTTTCACAAAATGGATACAAATCAGGACCAGCCACAAGAAGAAACCTTCAGAACAAGGGTTTGGAGAGTCCCTAATGCAAAGCTTCTGTGTCCTCAGGATATATCACCCTTCTGACACATAGCTGTGTATCACCAACTAAGAGAGCTCACACAAGCCTCAAATGTTCAGAGTTTTTATTGGTATTTCACTGTGTAGGCTGGATTGATAGAATCATTGGTCATGTGCTTGAACACAATCTCCAGTCTCCCTCCTCTCTCAGAAAGTCAGGTTGGTATCCCCTTTACATACACAGTTGGCCTTTCTGGAATAACTAGCCCCATCCTGAGTCATCTTGTTAGCATAAACTCTGGTGCAATCACCAAGAAAAACAAGGCATTGCTATCATTTAGAAAATTCCAAGGATTGAGAGGCTTTCTCCTGGGAGCTGGGGACAAAGACTAGCCAAATTCTTTATTATATAACAACACTGTTCAAAGAAATTAAAAGACAAACGGTAGACTGGTGGTAATTATTTGCAACTAATATGACAAAAAACTTTTTCAGAATATACAAAAGACACTTTCAACTCAAAAAAAGAGACAAACTTCCCAACAAAAATTGCACAAAAGGTTTGAACAGACACATCACACACACACAAAAAGATGTATGTATGGTAGGTAAGCACAAGAAAGAACTTCAATATCATTAGTCTATCATTAGTCATCAGGAAAATTTAAAATTATTATGAGATAGATAGCACTACACATCCAAATTCATTTTGATACCACAAATTCCAACCCAGTACCATAGATTACATTCCAGCCATTCACACTGAATATGTATAATTACTTTCTGTAACAGAGAGAAACCTAGCTCCTATTATCCTCAATGCAGTTACTGATTTGTTTGAGCCTACAATACAGAGAAGGTAGCTCCAGAACTGCTAACTTCTACCACCACTTAAAGCAAATCTCCGAAATTGAGTTATTTGCTTATAATTTTCTCCTTTTTTATGAGGTAAAATTTATATACAGTTAAATTTACAAATCTAACTTGTACATTTAGATAGGTTTTGACATGTGCATATACCCATGTAATATGTACCCATATCAGGATACAGAACATTTCCATCATTGATAAAGTTTCCTTGTACTCTTTATCTGTAAATTCCTATCAATTATACTATATACTGTGAACATAATACAATTCATTCTTCCATTCTATTTTGGTGGGCATTAACTTTTTTTTTCACGTTTTTCCACTAAGAGTGAAAGAAACTAACATAAACATTCTTGTAAATATGTATTCATATGCTGGTGCTTTCACTTCTAAAGAGCAGATTTTTAGAAGTAAATTTTGGCATATTGAATTCCAAAAAGTATCTAATAGTTCATGTTTCCAACAGCATTGTTCTCCTTTCTGCTCATTACTGTCAGCAATAGATATTCTTTAAGATTTGCCAGACTAATGCATGTAAAGCAGCAGCTAACCATTAATTTATATTACATTTTCTTTAGTACTAGTAAGCATTATTATTATTTAATATTTTCTCTACTCTCACATTTTATTATTTAATATCTACTTTACAGCTTACAAAGGGTATTTGTTTCCTTTATCTCATTTGACTCTCAGAGTAACACCACAAAATAGACTTGGCAGACATTGTTAGCCCCATTTACAAATAAGAACAAAGAGACTTAAAGGTGAAATGACTTGCCCAAGGTTCCCTGGATATTATGCATAAGGGCCAAGAAAGAACAAGTTCAAAATTATTTCCAGTATAACATTTTGCCTGACAGTATGATATAGCATATCGAGGAATAATATGTCTGTACTTAACCAAAATCGGGGGATGCCAAATTCAAACCAGGTGGCAGCCAAATTTGCTCACATACTCAAGTCCATCCATGTTCCCTAGATAAATTTTCCAGCCATTCTCAAAGTTACTTTCTTCTTCCTAAAAAGACTTCAATTTATTTGAAGAATTACTTCTTCTCCATTATAAGTGTCTCATGAAATTGTAATCAGGAGCCTCACTCACTCTTAACCAAGGGGTGTAACACAAATTAAGATAACCAGATGCTCTCTCCTAGAATTTGAATCTTGAGCAGGGGGACAAAAAGACTGGAAATGAATGCAGTTTAATCCCATCTCACTGGCAGGGTCCTGACCAGATTTTTCCTGTTAAGAAACTCCAACTTGTTACACTTTTTGTTTCCTAGACTTTGGAGTTACTTTTGTCTTGACTGTTATTCCTAGACTCTTATTGATCCTGTGTTGTTTTATTTATTTGATAGTCCATCAAAAGTGGAATCCTGACAGTGTTTTTACAAATGCCTGTGGACATTTTTGTTTATCAAAATTATTAGGGAGTGTTACTGGCAATTAGTGAATGGGGCATGACTGGGACTATGGTTAGAAAAGTAAAACACTTACTTAGGGTGCAGAATTTAAGGGAGCATAAATAAAAACTCAGTAATCGAGATAAATACTATTTAAGGCAGTATTTTTTATAAAAGTAACATTAATGCCAAAAAGTCTGTGGAGAACAACATAACATTAAAAAAAAAAAAAGACAAGAGCTGACCTTGCACTTGTGTGACTTACCTTGGAGGTTGATTCACCTCACTCTAAACCTGGTCCTGGAGAATGACTTAATGTGTGCACCCAATATGTGTCTCACACTCCTCACCCCAGTCCCCATCCTGGTGTGGAGGTTGATGGGACTTCTACCTGTCCTGCACTGTCTGAGAAAATCCTGCACTAATAAGTGTCCTTCAAAAAAAAAGTGTCTTCTCCCCAATGCCAGTACTATCCTTATTGAAAAACACTGGTTTAAGTAATCTGTTCCATGCAGACAAAAAGCCATAACAGATATAAGTTCCCACTTACTATAAAATGAAATCCTGCAGGGGCTATTTGTTTAACTACACGTTATTTGTTAAGTAAAAAAGGGAAATCTTTATAGTAAAATTAAAATTCCACTTCAAATAATTTTAAGTGTCCTTTGGGATAATTCCAATTTTCTCATTCTATAAAAAAAACAAATGATTCCAATAACTATGAAATTGACAACAATGAAATTGGTTATTCAAAAAAAACACTCTCCCCAATTTCATCATATATATTACCTCATGCTCAAAGCTAGCAGATACAGTATCTGTTGAATTAACCTACTACATTGTCCACTTATAGTCAATAGAATTATGCTTTTTTAAAAAATCGATTGAATCATACAAATTCCTCAAAATGTATAGGCTGTTTAAAAAATACCAGTATGGAGACATGTATTTTGTAGATTCATATTTTCTAAAAACTGTGTATGTATACATGACATACACACTGAGCAGCTATTTTAACTCACATCTTATACCACCTCATATTATTCTGAGAAGTGCCTTGTCTTTTATTGTACTGAGTTTCATTTTCAGAAGTAATATCAGGCATAGGAATTACATAAAAAGAATATCAGGCTAAACAAAGAGACCTAAAATAGTACTTTCTTTCAATGATTCAAATTAAATTGCTATATTTAACTTTCTGGAGTACATATTAATTTGTATATAAGTTTGCAAAATCTCATGAGCTGAGAATTTTCATGCATTTTAAGGCCAAAACAGCTTTAGCAATTAACATCCTGGTATTAGAAGCACCAGCTGGCTTCTTCAGCTACTTTATGAGGAAAAAAGGAAAAGGAAGTGTTTGCCCCTGTCATATATATATTTCTCAAGATTGTTTCTTTCAAAAATAACATAGACCTGGTAATACTGATTATATGGTTTGTAACCTTTTTATCGACAGTGTCAGAATTTCATTATTAAAAAGATAACATAGGGTGAATTTACATTATATGTTGGCTTTTCAGTCATGATATTCCATTTAGAATATATTAATTCTCTGTTAGTCGCTCAAGTGTGACATGCCTTCTTTCTTCTTACGAGGTGTTACATTTTACCAAATATATCACTCTGGATCCACACAGAGAAATAAACATAGTTTCAACAGAGGACATTAAATGATATAACATAGGTGGTGGGTTAAGCAGATTTTAAAAGACTAAAAAGGAAAAAAGGGAACACCTAGGTAACACAAATAGTAAGTGCAGGAAGCAGCCATCACTTGTAGACCTACAGAACAAAAGGAAGAGTTTGGGATTATGCAAACATAGAAGATTGGAGGAGAGCCCTCAGAAACAAGCACCTAAACCCTTGATGAGTAAACACTGTCCCAGCTGGTGCTAGTATCTTAGGAATTCAAAATAGGGGCTACACAGAGCTTGGGCTCAGGCTTTTGAAGAGTGAGCTCTGTGGTCCATGAGACACAATGGGACTGGAACTAACCGCTGCTGCCAGGGGGAAGAATTATTACTTAGAAGTCACAGATCAGAACTTTAGGCAAACAGAAAGAAGCAGGTCCTTTCTCCCTCCTACCTTATAATTTTTTCTCTAATGTACCCTATTGGCAGAATCTCACAGGAAGCAAGCTGGCAAAAGGAGAAATTTAGATTGCAGAGTTTTAGCCCCTGCATCACAGAGCAAAATATAGAAGTTGACAATTGAAACTGAGAGACCATAGCTTAATAACCTGCTACTAAACTCTATGCTCCACTATTAGGAACTATACAAAAGAAAAAAAAATGACCATTCATCTAATGGTCTCTGTTTATCCAAAAAAATTTAAATTTGTACTATAACTGGCTTAGCCATTAAAATGAGTAACAATTTTTTTCACAATTTTATGGATAAAAATGTTAAATAATTAAATATATAGATCTAGTTTACTGTGCCATTTAGTCCATTAGTGTCACACAAACACTGATGTCTAGACTCAGAATCTGTACTTCAATCTGAATTATCTGAAGCATGTTCATTTCTCACTTGTATGCAGATTTCTTCCCATGGCATACACTTCAGAATATTAATTTTTTTCAGTTATAATATACTTTCTCTGGGTTAAGTTGAATTTAAGGTGATGTGGCTATTTATAAGCCACTCAATAAGATTCTCCGTATAAACAATTTCACTATTATAACATCTCTATATTAGCAAATTCTAATAATGCAGTAATCATCAGCAGGGATTCCAGATTTTCTTTGCCATGGTTGTCAAGTAATGTTTTCCTCATTATTGCATGATAACTATATTTTGTTTTTATTTTTTAAATTAATTTTTTAATCAGAGTATAGTTGTATTAGTTGTGTTAGTTTCTGCTGTACAGCAAAGGGAATCAGCCATACATATACATATATCCACTCTTTTCTAGACTCTATACCCATATAGGTCATTACAGAGCACCAAATAAAGTTCCCTGTGCTATACAGTAGGTTCTTATTAGTTATCTGTTTTATATATAGTAGTGTATGTATGCCAATCACAATCTCCCAATTTATACCCTCCCCTTTGCCCCTTGGTAATGATAAGTTTCTTTTCTACATCTGTGGCTCAGTTTTTGTTTTGTAAATAGGTTCATTTGTACCATTTTTTTAGATTCCAGATGCAAGCAATATCATATGATATTTGTCTTTCTCTGTCTGACTTACTTCACTCAGTATGACAATCTCTAAGTCAATCCATGTTGCTGCAAGTGGCATTATTTCATTCTTTTTAAAGGCTGAGTAATATTCCATGGTATATATGTACCACATCTTCTTTACCCATTCCTCAGTCAATGGACATTTAGCTTGCTTCCATGTTCTGGCTATTGCAAATAGTGCTTCAGGGAACACTGGGGTACATGTATCCTTTTGAATTATGGTTTTCTCTGGATATATGTCCAGGAGTGGGATTGCTGGATCATATGGTAGCTCTATTTTTAGTTTTTAAAGGAATCTCCATACTGTTCTCCATAGTGGCTGTTCCAATTTACATTCCCACCAACAGTGTAGGAGGGTACACACTTTTCTCCACACCCTCTCCAGCATTTATTTTTTGTAGATATTTTGATGTGATGGCAATTCTAACCGGTGTGAGGTGATACCTCATTATAGTTTTGATTTGCATGTCTCTAATAATTAGTGATGTTGAACATCTTTTCATGTGCCACTTGGCCATCTGTGTGTCTTCTTTGGAGAAATGTCTATTTAGATAGTCTGCCCACTTTTTGATTGGGTTGTTTGTTTTTCTGATATTGAGCTGAATGAGCTGTTTGTAAATTTTGGAGATTAATTCCTTGTCGGTCGCTTCATTTGCAAATATTTTCTTTCATTCTGTGGGTAGGCTTTTCATTTTGTTTCATGGTTTCTTTGTGGTGCAAAACCTTTTAAGTTTAATTAGGTCCCATTTGTTTACTTCTTTAAAAATTTTCATTACTCTTGGAGGTATATCAAAAAACATCTTGCTGTTATTTATGTCAGAGGATGTTCTGCCTATGTTTTGCTCCAAGAGTTGTATGGTATCTGGGCTTACATTTAGGTCTTTAATCCATTTTGAGTTTACTTTTGTGTATGGTGGTAGGAAGTGTTCTAATTTCATTCTTTTACATGTAGCTGTCCAGTTTTCCCAGCACCACTTACTGAAGAGACTGTCTTGCCTCCATTGTATATTCTTGCCACTTTTGTCATAGATTAGGTGACCATAGGTGCATGGGTTTATCTCTGGATTTTCTATCCTGTTCCATTGATCTATATTTCTGTTTTTGTGCCAGTACCATACTGTTTTGATTACTATAACTTTATAGTATAATCTGAAGTCAAGGAGCCTGATTCCTCCAACTCTATTTTTCGTTCTCAAGATTGCTTTGGCTATTTGTGGTCTTTTGTGTTTCCATACAAATTGTAAAATTTTTTGTTCTAATTCTGTGAAAAATGCTATTGGTATTTTGATAGGGATTGCATTGAGTCTGTAGATTACTTTGGGTAGTATAGTCATTTTGAAAATATTGATTCTTCCAATCCTAGAACATGGTATATCTCTCCATCTGTTTGTGTTATCTTTGTTTTTCTTCATCAGTATCTTATAATTTTCTGAGTAAAGGTCTTTTGCCTCCTTAGGTAGGTTTATTCCTAGGTATTTTATTCTTTTTGATGAAATGTTAAAAGGGATTGTTTTCTTAATTTCTCTTTCTGATCTTTCATTTTTGGTGTCACTAAAAATGAAAAATCAGAAAGAGAATGCAAGAGATTTCTGTGTATTAATTTTGTATCCTACAAATTTGCCAATTTATTGATGACCTCTAGTACTTTTCTGGTAGAATCATTAGGATTTTCTATGTATAGTATCATGTCATCTGCAAACATGGCAGTTTTACTTCTTTTCCAATTTGGATTCCTTTTATTTCTTTTTCTTCTCTGATTTGCCATGACTGGGACTTCCAAAACTATGTTGAATAAAAGTGGAGAGAGTGGACATCCTTATCTTTTTCCTGATCTTAGAGGAAATGATTTAGTTTTTCACTTGAGAATGAATGATGTTTGCTGTGGATTTGTCATATATGGCCTTTTTAATGTTGAGGTAGGTTCCCTCTGTGCCCACCTTTTGGAGAGATTTTATCATAAATGGGTGTTAAATTTTGTTGAAAGATTTTTCTGCATCTATTGAGATGATCATATGTTTTTTTAATTCTTTGATTTATTAATATGGAGTATCACATTGATTGATTTGCATTTATTGAAGAATCCTTGCATCCCTGGAATAATCCCCTTTGAAAACAGTATATGATCCTTTTAATGTGTTGTTGGATTCGGTTTGCTAGTATTTTTGTTGAGGATTTTTATGGCTAGGTTCATCTGTGATATTGGCCTACAATTTTCAGTTTTTTTCTGATATCTTTGTCTGGTTTTGATATCAGGGTGATGGTGGCCTCGTAGAATGAGCTTGGGAGTGTTCCTTTCTCTGCACTTTTTTGGAATAGTTTGGGAAGGATAGGTGTTAACTCTTCTCTAAATGTTTGATAGAATTCACCTGTGAAGCCATCTGGTTCTGGAATTTTGTTGGTTGGAAGTTTTTAAATCACAGTTTCTATTTCACTACTTGTGACTGGTCTGTTCATATTTTGTATTTCTTCCTGGTTTAGTCTTGGAAGGTTGTACTTTTCTAAGAATTTGTCCACTTCTTCTATGTTGTCTATTTTATTAGCATATAGCTGGTTATAGTACTCTATTATAATGTTTTTTATTTCTGTGGTGTCATTTCTAATTTCTCCTTTTTCGTTTCTAAATTTATTGATTTGAGTCCTGTCCAATTTTTTCTTCATGAGTCGGCCTAAGGGTTAATCAATTTTGTTAATCTTCTCATAGAACCAACTTTTAGTTTCATTGATCTTTGCTATTGTTTTCTTTGTCTCTATTTCATTTACTTCTGCTCTGATGTTTATGATTTCTTTCCTTCTACTATCTTTAGGTTTTGTTTGCTCATCTTTCTCTAGTTTCTTTAGGTTTAAGTTTAGGTTGTTTAAGGTTTTTCTTGTTTCCTGTGTAAGACTGTATTGCTAATAACTTCCCTCTTAGAACTGCTTTTTCTGTGTCCCATAGGTTTTGGATTGTCATGTTTTCATTGTCATTTGTCTTTAGGTATTTTTTGATTACCTCTTTGATTTCTTCAGTGATCTATTGGTAACATATTGTTTAGACTTTATGTGTTTGTGTTTTTTACAGTTTTTTTTCCTGTAATTGATTTCTAATCTCCTAGCACTGTGTTTGGAAAAGATGCTTGATATGATTTCTGTTTTCTTGAATTTACCAAGGCTTGATTTGTTGCCCAAGATGTGATCTATCCCAAAGAATGTTCTGTGTGCACTTGAGAAGAAGTGTATTCTGCTCTTTTTGGGTTGAATGTCCTCTAGTTATCAATCAAGTCTATCTGGTCTATTGTGTAATTTAAGGCTTTTGGTTCCTTATTAATTATCTGTCTGGATGATATATCCATTGGTGTAAGTGGGGTTTTAAAGTACCCCACTATTATTGTATTAGTCTCAAGTTTTCCTTTTATGGCTGTTAACATTTGCCTTAAATATTGAAGGACTCCAATTTTGGGTGCATATATATGTACAACTGTTATGCCATCTTGGATTGATCCCTTGATCATTATGTAGTGTCCTTCTTTGTCTCTTTTAATAGTCTTTATTTTAAAGTCTATTTTGTCTGATATGAGAATTGCTATTCCAGCTTTCTTTTGATTTCCATTTGCATGGAATATCTTTTTCAATCCCCTCACTTTCAGTCCGTATGTGTCCTTAGGTCTTAAGTGGGTCTCTTGTAGACAGCATATATATGGGTCTTGTTTTTGCAACCATTCAGCCAGTCTATGTCTTTTGGTTGGAGCATTTAATCCATTTACATTTAAGGTATTTATCGATATGCATATTCCTATTTCTGTTTTGTTAATAGCTCTGGTTTTGTTTTTGTAGGTCTTTTTTCTTCCCTTCCTCTTTTGTTCTGTTGTCTTGTGTTTTGATCACCATCTTTAGTATTGTGTTTAGGTTGCTTTTTCTTTTTTGTGTGTGTATCTATTGTAGTTATAGGGTTTGCTGTTCCTATGAGGTTTTGATTTAGCGGTCTATATGTACAAGATTGTTTTAAGTTGCTGGTCTCTTTCCCGCCTAAAGACATTCATTTAGCATTTGTTGAAAAGTTAGTTTGGTGGTGTTGAATTCTATTAGATTTTGCTTGTCTGTAGAGCTTTTCATTTCTCCATTGAATCTGCATAAGAGCCTTGCTGGGTAGAATATTCTTGGTTGTAGGTTTTTCCCTTTCATCACTTTAAATATATCATGACCCTCACTTCTGGCCTGCAGAGTTTCTGCTGAAAAATCAACTGATAACCTTATGGGGATTCCCTCGTATGTTATTTGTTGTTTTTCCCTTGTTGCTTTTTATATTTTTTCTTTTTATTTAATTTTTGTTATTTTGATTAATATGTGTTTTGGTGTGTTCCTCCTTGGGTTTATCCTGTATGGAACTCCATGTACTTCCTGGATTTGGATGACTATTTCCTTTCCCATGTTAGGGAAGTTTTTGACTATAATCTCTTCAAATATTTTCTCAGGCCCTTTCTCTTTTTCTACTTCTTCTGAGACCCCTATAAATTGAATGTTGGTGTGTTTAGTATTGTCCCAGAGTTCTCTGAGATTGTCCTCACTTCTTTTTACTCTTTTTCTCTTTATTCTGTTCCATGGTATTGATTTCCACCATTCTATCTTCTAGCTCACTTATCCTTTCTTCTGTCACAGTTATTCTGCTATTGAATCCTTTTAGTTTACTTTTCATTTCAGTTATTATATTGTTCATCTCTGTTTGTTTGTTCTTTAGTTCTTCTAGGTATTTTTTTAAACATTTCTTGTATCTTCTTGATCCATGCTTCCATTCTTTTTCCGAGATCTTGGATAATCTTTACTATCATTACTCTGAATTCTTTTTCAGATAGATTGCCTATCTCCTCTTCATCTAGTTGTTCTTGTAGGTTTTTATCTTGCTCCTGTGTCTGCAACATATTTCTTTTTCATCTCATTTTGTCTAACTTACTGTATTTGTGGTTTCCTTTTCACATGCCGCAAGATAGTAGTTTCTCTTGCTTCTGGTGTCTGCCTCTGGTCGGTGAGGTTGATCAAGTGGTTTTTGTCATTATCCTCTTGATAGGGGGTTTAACTTGTGTTGTGCTGACCAGAGCCTTCTCTGGATATTGAGCAGGGCCTCTCCTTTGCTCTGTGGTTGTCACTGCCCAGTCAGGAGTGGGATCTGTTCCCTGGTTGTTGGAGTAGAGGCCTCCAAATCTGTTTCTTCACTGTGTTTTTGACCTGAGGTGCAAGGTAGGAGGGATTGAAGCACTCCCACTGGGAGAGAAGCCACTGAGTATTCCTCCTCTAGAGCTATTCACCTGTGAGTGTGTTCTGTTGTGTCACCTTTTACCCTTTGTGTAAGCTCTCAGATTACACTGTTGTTGACACTGCTCTCAGTCCCACCTTAACTGTGGGTATGCTGGCAATTGGCTATGGTGTCTCTCAGACATTGTTTTCACCAGGTCACCAGTGTAGATCCACAGATGTCATGTTCCAGGATTGCAGTAATCATGGATCTGGACCTACTGTGGGTGCTATTGGGGCAGGTCAGACTCTAGCCTAGCTCAACCTCTACATATATGTGCCCATGTAGTCTACAGCTGCTAAAGCCAGGCCTGTCTTTGCTCCAGGAGCACTCATTGTGCTGAACAAACTCAGATGTTCTGAAGGCACTGAGTTTACAAAGCCTGTCGTGGGGGTGTCAATTTGTGATATTTGCAGCTGTGAAGAGAGATTTCAGCTGTTCTTCCTTAGTTGTACAGCCCCCTGGAGCTCAGCTCTGGTTTCAGCCCCACCTCTGTGTGTTGGCCAACCACAGCAGTCTACTTCTGAGGCTGCCCTGGAGAACACCTATGCACCGCAGCAAGGATGGGGTGTGGAGACAGAATGTTGGCCAGGGTCATGGGACCCCCAGTGGTGATGGGCATGTGGGGGAGCTGGTGGCCATGGATGCAATAAAGTCAGCCCTGGTGGTGCCATTTCCATTGCCTGGCCACAGATACAAGGGAACCAGCCCTGGAAGGGCCCTTCCTAGCTCCCAGCCCCTGGCGTGAGAGAGCTGGCCCAGGCAGTGATGAGGCATGCAGTGGGGCCAGCAGCTGCAGGCATGAGAGAACCAGCCCCGGCAGGGACCCCTCCCAGTACCTGGGGAGGCCAGGCCTGGCGTGTGGGGAGAGAGGCTGCAAAGGCAGCTCTGCCCTTTGCACATCACTTAACAATGGCACTTTGCTTCTATGGCAGTTTGGGTTTCTTCCACAAGCATTCCCATTTGAGGACTTCCTCACTCCCATCCCCTCAGGCTGTCTCCTTGCAGCCTACAGCAGTCTCCTCCTCGGGGTTTCTCTCCAAATCCCAGGTTCCAGCAACCAGCCCACGTTTGCACTGACAGACACATGTTTCAGGCTGGGGCACTTAGGGCTGCGACATGGACCATCTGTGTAAGTCTCACTCTTTCTTGCCTGCCACAGACTGGTTCCTGCATTCTCCTTTGATATGCCCTGAAGCTCCCCTTCTGTACCAACTGATCTCCCCACCAATGATGGTGCATCCCTGGATGCAGGAACCTCTCTTCTCCTTCATCTCCCCCCACCCGTGGGTGCCAGTCCTGTCCTGCTTCCTCACTTCTTCTTTTTCCCTTTTTTTTCTTTCATCTTACCAATTATGTGGGGATCTTTCTTGCCCTTTAAGGTGTCCGAGGTCCTCTGCTAGTGGTCAGCTGGTGCTCTGTGAGAATTGTTCCATTTGTAGATGCATTCTTGATGCATTTTTGGGGAGAGATGAATTCCACATCCTCCTACTCCTCCACCATCTTGACCTCTGATAGCTGTGTTTTGAATTATTGCTTCTATTGTATTATGCACCTTTATTCTTCTCAGCCCACATCAAGGGATTTGCCACAAATAATGAGATGATGTTTGGGTGACCAAAAGGAAGAGTGAAATAAATGTATTTTCACCCTTGCAAATATCCCTAATACATATTACTTACACACTCACTAATTTTCTCTAAATAAGTTACTTGAAGATGTAATCCAGCAAAAAATAATAATAATAATAAAATAAAATAAATAAACCAAAAACAAAACAAAACAAAAAAGATTCTAAGAAAGAGAAACAAGATATAAAAAGCAACTTGATCATAAAGAAGTCAATAAATTCAAAGAAAAATAAGTTAAGAAAAGCTTTAGAAAAAATGTTAAAAGCTTTTAAAAAGCTTTAGAAGAAATATTAAAAATTGGGAACTGAAGTTTAAAGTGTACGTTACTATTAACATGGCCGGTGCAGAAAGTGAGATTTCTGAAATAAATGTGTACTAATGATACTTTCCTGTTGTGGAGAGGATAAATATATTGATAAACAATGTTATGTTAAATGTTAAATGTCAATGTTAAAAAATATAATGTAAATTTGTTTTGAAATTTAAGGACCCTCATTGCTAGATTAAAATGATAGAGTCAAACCTCCTCATAAAACTTCTTTCTACCAATACCTAATAAAATTAAAATAAATAGTAAAAAGAAACAACGTAATTCAACAACTGTAACAACACAAAAGAGGAGTATAACCAAGCACAGTATTCTTTACAAACTGAGGAGGAGTAAAAACCAAACATTTCTGGTAAGTAGTGGAGAATTGTAGCATAGCTGCACTCCATACTTTCCCCTTAATCCCAAAAGCCATAGAGGTGAGTGGATAAAATCCTGAAAATTCTCATTAAGGCTCACAACTTGGAGGGTAACACACTGAATGTGTGTCTGTGTAATAAAGAATTTGGCCTTGCCCAAAGCCCTCTGCTTCTGAGAGATAATCCATGTCACCCCAGATAGGTTCATCCTTATTCAGAGTGGGGCTAGTTTCACTTGATAGTCTTAAGGTGGGGGCTGGCTAGAACAGAAAGACCAGCCATTTGATTTAGGCAAGGGGTTTGGTGTCATATAGTATAAGTGAACATGGAAACTGAGTTCAACCATGTGAGTAATTAATCGATGAATCATACATACATAATGAAGCCTCAGTAAACATTTTTGGACACTGAATTTCCAGTGAATTTCCCTGATTGGCAATACTACATGAACATTCTCACATATCAACATCAGGAGTATAATACTTCCTGAGGAAAATGAAATCTTCATATTTGGAACCCTCCACAACTCAGCCCTATGCATCACTTCCTTTGGTTTATTTTGATCTATATATTTTCCTATAATAAACCATAACCATGAGTATAATAGCTTTCAGTGGATTCTCTGAGACCTTCCAGTGTATTATTAAACCTGAGTGTGGTTTGGGGAACCCTCTGAACTTGTAGGTGGTGTAGGTGGTGTTATAAGTGTTATAAGTGAAGATGTCTTGGGGAGGACTGCACTCTCTGATTTTGCAGTTTGGCTAACTCTGGTTAGTATTCTTGTCTTTTACTTCTTCTGATTGGGACATACTCGAATTGGCATTTTCTTTGATTGAAGTGAAGAAATAAACATTATAAACTGAATTGGAGGAAAATATTCAGAGTACAAAGAATCCTCTGATTATAATTCTATATACCTTCAAAAGAGTGAAGTGAACTCTGGTATAGAACAACTAACATCTGAGAAGAAAAAACAGAGCCAATGTATTTAATATCTGAGACTTCACACATTTCAGCTGAGCACTTCACCACTTTCTTTTATTTCTTCAGGTTAGAGACAAGGAGATAGAAGAACAAATATTCAACGGTATACTTGTGGGTTAGAAGGGAAAACAAATCAGCCACTGTACAGTGGGAAGAGAGTCACTCACTTTATAAAAGTAGTAACTTTGGATACAGCTCTCCAAGAATGAACAAAATAAAAAGAAATAGTAAATCAATTACACAAAGTTAACAAGAAAAAGCAAAATTAAACATACAGAAGTTTAAAATATCCAACAAAATTTCAAGGTCACATAATGTCCATTATCTGTTATAAAGCATAGAAAATGATATAAAATTACCCTGCTGACTTTGAGACTAGCATACCTGTGATATTAAGCCAGAAAATGATTTAATTAGGGTGAAAGACTTATACACCAAAAACTATAAAACATTACTGAAAAATTAAAGAAAACCTAAATAAATGAGAAGACATGGGATTGATGACAGATTGAAATCATAATGGAATAAGCATAGTCTAGGCCTACAAAATGAAGTTGTGTGGCCATTGAGGATCTAGTCTCAGACACATTTGTGCACCTCTGAGAACTTGAACTTTCTGAACCAAATAAACCCAAGGACACCATCAGCTGTTTTTAGAGAAACATCTGCTCTCTGCAACCTTGTGGTCTCAAGGTTCCCCCTTTCAACTATGTAACCATTTTCAACCACAATCAATAATGCTTAATAAGCACAACTACTTCTTACCAGCTCTAATCATACTTCTTGACAAACAAATTATGTAACTAACTGTGGCCTTGCTATTCTTGGCTTGATAAGCTTCCTCCATTTTGTAGTCTGGAGGAACACAATTCAAGTGTTTCTTGAATTTGTGCTTCCTGGGCTGCAGTCTAATAAATGTCAAAGAAATGTCTTTTTATTTCAATCAGGTCTTTGTTTCTGAAATTTTTGTCAACACCATATTCATGGATTGAAAGACAATATTGTTAAAATGGCAATATTACTCAAAGCAATCTAAAGATTCAATACAATCTCTATAAAAATCCCAACAGCTTTTTTTTCACAGAGGTAGAAAAGGTGATACTCAAATTCATATAGAATTGCAAGAGGCCAAGAGTCACTAAAAAAAATTCTAAAAAATTTGAAGGAGTTACTCTTGCCAATTTCAAAACTTACTACAAAACTACAGTGATCAAAACAGTGTGGTGTTAGTATGAGGATAGACATATAGACCAGTGGAATAGAATTGAGAGTCCAGGAATTTTCACAGTTATGATTAATAGATTTTCAACAAGATGCCAAAACCATTCAATGAAGGAAAGAATAGTCTCTTCAACAAATGATGCTAGAACAAGTGAGCAGATAGTGACACAAAAAAGATCAAACTTGGACCCATAACTCACATCATATACAAAAATTAACCTAAGATGGAAATATAAATTAAATATAAGAGAAAACTATAAAAATCTTAGAAGAAAAGAGAGGAATAAATCTTCATGACTTTGGATATAGTAATATATTCTTGGATATGGCACCAAATGCACAAGCAGAAAAAGAAAAAAAAATAGAAAAACTGGATTACAAAAAAACCTTTTGTGTATCAAAGGACATTATCAAAAATGTGAAAAGACAACAACTTACAGAATGAGAGAAAATGTTTTGAAATCATATATCTGATAAGGGTCTAGTATCCAGAATATATAAAGAACTCTTACAATTTGACAACAAAAAGACAAGCAACACAATTTGAAAAATAAGCAAAGCACTCAGATAGGCATTTTTCTTGAGAAGATATACAAATGACGAATAAGCACTTGAAAAGACATTCAAGAGCTTCCAGGTTGGTGAACAAATGGAGGTGTTAGGAGAGTGGCTCCTGGAGAGGGCATGGAAGGTCAACACCCTTTCCCCATACCTGCTCTCTGCATCTCTTCCATCTGCCTGCTCCTGACTTATATCCTTTTATAATCAGCCGGTGTTCTACTGTGTGGAGGACAGGCTCTTGTTGCTCCAGCCAGGCGTCAGGGCTGTGCCACTGAGGTGGGAGAGCAAAGTTCAGGACACTGGTCCACAAGAGACCTCACAGGTCCACGTAATATCAAACGGTGAAAATCTCTCAGATATCTCCATCTCAACACCAAGACCCAGCTCCACTCAACGACCAGAAAACTACAGTGCAGGACACCCTATACCAAACAACTAGCAAGACAGAAACACAACCTCATCCATTAGCAGAGAGGCTGCCTAAAATCATAATAAGGCCACAGACACCGCAAAACACACCACCAGACGTGGACTACCCACCAAAAAGACAAGATTCCACCTCATCCACCAGAACACAGGCACTAATCCCCTCCACCAGGAAGCCTACAAAACCCACTGAACCAACTTTAGACAGCGGGGACAGATACCAAAAACAACGGAAACTACGAACCTGCAGCCTGTGAAAAGGAAACCCCAAACAGAGTAAGTTAAGCAAAATGATAAGACAGAGAAACACACAGCAGATGAAGGAGCAAGGCAAAAACCCACCAGACCTAACAAATGAAGAGGAAATAAGCAGTCTACTTGAAAAAGAATTCAGAATAATGATAGTAAAAATGATCCAAAATCTTGGAAATAAAATGGAGAACATACAAGAAACGTTTAACAAGGACCTAGAAGAATTAAAGAGCAAACAAACCGTGATGAACAACACAATAACTGAAATTAAAAATTCTCTAGAAGGGATCAATAGCAGAATAACTGAGGCAGAAGAACAGATAAGTGACCTGGAAGATAAAATAGTGGAAATAACTACTGCAGAGCAGAATAAAGAAAAATGAATGAAAAGAATTGAGGACAGTCTTAGAGACCTCTGGGACAACATTAAAAGCACCAACATTCGAATTATACGGGTCCCAGAAAAAGAAGAGAAAAAGAAAGGGACTGAGAAAATATTTGAAGAGATTATAGTTGAAAACTTCCCTAATATGGGAAAGGAAATAGTTAATCAAGTCCTGGAAGCACAGAGAGTCCCATACAGGATAAATCCAAGGAGAAAGGTGCCAAGACACATATTAATCACACTATCAAAAATTAAATACAAAGAACAAATATTAAAAGCAGCAAGGGAAAAGCAACAAATAACACATAAGGGAATCCCCATAAGGTTAACAGCTGATCTTTCAGCAGAAACTCTGCAAGCCAGAAGGGAGTGGCAGGATTAAAGTGATGAAGGAGAAAAACCTAGAACCAAGATTACTCTACCCAGCAAGGACCTCATTCAGATTTGACAGAGAAATTAAAAGCTTTACAGACAAGCAAAAGCTAAAAGAATTTAGCACCACCAAACCAGCTTTACAACAAATGTTAAAGGAACTTTTCTAGGCAGGAAACACAAGAGAAGGAAAAGACCTACAATAATAAACCCAAAACAATTAAGTAAATGGTAATAAGAGCATATGTATTGATAATTACCTTAAATGTATATGGATTAAATGCTCCAACCAAAAGACATAGACTGGCTGAATGGATACAAAAACAAGACCCGTATACATGCTGTCTCCAAGAGACCCACTTCAGACCTAGGGACACATACAAACTGAAAGGGAGGGGATGGAAAAAGATATTCCATGCAATGGAAATCAAAAGAAAGCTAGAGTAGCAATTCTCATATCACCAAAATAGACTTTAAAGCAAAGATTATTACAAAAGACAAAGAAGGACACTACATAATGATCAAGGGATCAATCCAAGAAGAAGATATAACAATTGTAAATATTTATGCACCCAACATTAGAGCACCTCAATACATAAGGAAAATACTAACAGCCATAAAAGGGAAAATCGACAGTAACACAATCATAGTAGGGGACTTTAACAACCCACTTTCACAATTGGACAAATCATCCAAAATGAAAATAAATAAGGAAACACAAGCTTTAAATGACACATTAAACAAGATGGACTTAATTGATATTTATAGGACATTCTATCCCAAAACAACAGAATACACATTTTTCTCAAGTGCTCATGGAACATTCTCCAGGAGAGATCATAACCTGGGTCACACATCAAGCCTTGGTAAATTTAAGAAAATTGAAATCGTATCAAGTATCTTTTCTGACCACAATGCTATGAGACTAGATATCAATTACAAGAAAAAATCAGTAAGAAATACAAACACATGGAGGCTAAACAACACACTACTCAATAACCAAGAGATCACTGAAGAAATCAAAGAGGAAAACAAAAAATATCTAGAAACAATTGACAATGAAAACACAATGACCCAAAACCTATGGGATGCAGCAAAAGCAGTTCAAAGAGGGAAGTTTATAGCAATACAATCCTACCTAAAGAAACAAGAAACATCTCAAATAAACAACCTAACCTTACACCTAAAACAATTAGAGAAAGAAGAACAAAAATAACCCAAACTTAGCAGAAAGAAAGAAATCATAAAGATTACATCAGAAATAAATGAAAAAGAAATGAAGGAAATGATAGCAAAGTTAAATAAAACTAAGAGCTGGTTATTTGAGAAGATAAACAAAATTGGTAAAGCATAAGCCAGACTTATCAAGAAAAAAAGGGAGAAGGCTCAAATCAATAGAATTAGAAATGAAAAAGGAGAAGTAACAATGGACACTGCAGAAATACAAAGGATCTTGAGAGATTACTACAAGCAGCTGTATGCCAAAAAAATGGACAACGTGTAAGAAATGGACAAATTCTTAGAAATGCACAACCTGCCGAGACTGAACCAGGAAGAAATAGACAATACGAACATACCAATCACAAGCACTAAAATTGAAACTGTGATTAAAAATCTTCCAACAAACAAAAGCCCAGGACCAGATGGCTTCACAGGCGAATTCTATCAAACATTTAGAGAAAAGATAACTCCTAGCATTCTCAAACTCTTGCAAAACAAAGCAGAGGGTGGAACACTCCCAAACTCATTCTACGAGGCCACCATCACCCTGATACCAAAACCAGACAAAGATGTCACAAAGAAAGAAAACTACAGGGCAATATCTCTGATGAACATAGATGCAAAAATCCTCAACAAAATACTAACAAACAGAATCCACAGCACATTAAAGGGATCATACACCATGATCAAATGGGGTTTATCCCAGGAATGCAAGGATTCTTCAATATATGCAAAGCAATCAACGTGATACACCATATTAATAAATTGAAGGAGAAAAACCATATGATCATCTAAATAGATGCAGAGAAAGCTTTCGACAAAATTCAAACACCCATTTATGATAAAAACCCGCCAGAACGTAGGCATAGAGGAACTTTCCTCAACATAATAAAGGCCATATATGACAAACCCACAGCCAACATCGTCCTCAATGGTGAAAAATTGATACCATTTCAACTAAGATGAGGAACAAGACAAGGTTGCCCACTCTCACCACTATTATTCAACATAGTTTTGGAAGTTTTAGCCACAGCAATTAGAGAAGAAAAAGAAATAAAAGGAATCCAAATCTGAAAAGAAGAAGTAAAGCTGTCACTGTTTGCAGATGACATGATACTATACATAGAGAATCCTAAAGATGCTACCAGAAAACTGCGAGAGCTAATCAATGAATTTGGTAAAGTAGCAGGATACAAAATTAATGCACAGAAATCTCTTTCATTCCTATACACTATTGATCAAAAATCTGAAAGAGAAATTAAGAAAACACTCCCATTTACCATTGCAACAAAAAGAATAAAATAACTAGGAATAAACCTACCTAAGGAGACAAAAGACCTGTATGCAGAAAAATATAAGACACTGTTGAAAGAAATTAAAGATGATACAAAAGATGCAGAGATATACCATGTTCTTGAATTGGAGGAATCAACATTGTGAAAATGACTCCTCTACCCAAAGCAATCTACAGATTCAATGCAATCCCTATCAAACTACCACCGGCATTTTTCACAGAACTAGAACAAAAAATTTCACAATTTGTATGGAAACACAAAAGACCCCGAATAGCCAAAGCAATCTTGAGAAAGAAAAATGCAGCTGGAGGTATCAGGCTCCCTGACTTCAGACTATACTACAAAGCTACAGTAATGAAGACAGTATGGTATTGGCACAAAAAACAGAAATATAGATGAATGGAACAGGATAGAAAGCCCAGAGATAATCCCACGCACCTATGGTCAACTAATCTATGACAAAGGAGGCAAGGATATACAATGGAGAAAAGACAGCCTCTTCAATAAGTGGTGCTGGGAAAATTGGACACATACATGTAAAAGTATGAAATTAGAACACTCCCTAACACAATACACAAAAATAAACTCAACATGGATTAAAGACCTAAATGTAAGACCAGACACCATCAAGCTCTTATAGGAAAACATAGGCAGAACACTCTATGACATAAATCACAGCAAGATCCTTTTTGACCCAGCTCCTAGAGAAATGGAAATAAAAACAAAAATAAACAATTGGGACCTAATGAAACTTAAAAGCTTTTGCACAGCAAAGAAACCATACACAAGACGAAAGGACAACTCTCAGAATGGGAGAAAATATTTGCAAATGAAGCAACTGACAAAGGATTAATCTCCAAAACATAGAAGCAACTCGTGCAGCTCCATATCAAAAAAACAAGCAACCCAATCCTAAAATGGGCAGATGACATAAATAGATGTTTCTCCAGAGAAGATATACAGATTGCCAACAACACATGAAAGAATGCTCAACATCATTAATCATTAGAGGAATGCAAATCAAAACTACAATGAGATATCATCTCACACTGCTCAGAATGGCCATCATCAAAAAATCTACAAACAATAAATACTGGAGAGGGTGTGGAGAATAGGGAACCCTCTTGCACTATTGGTGGGAATGTAAATTGATACATCACTATGGAGAACAGTATGGAAGTTCCTTAGAAAACTGAAAATAGAACTACCATACAACCCAGCAATCCCATTACTGGGCATATACCCTGAGAATAACATAATTCAAAAAGAGTCATGTACCAAAATATTCACTGCAATTCTATTTACGATAGCCAGGACATGTAAGCAACCTAAGTGTCCATCAACAGATGAATGGATAAAGAAGATATGGCACATATATACAATGGAATATTCCTCAGCCATAAAAAAGAATGAAACTGAGTTGTTTGTAGTGAGGTGGATGGACCTATAGACTGTCATACAGAGTGATGTAAGTCAGAAAGAGAAAAACAAATACTTTATGCTAACACATATATATGGAATCTAAAAAACGGAATAGAAAAAAAAATAATGGTCAGAAGAACCTAGGGGCAAGACGGGAATAAAGATGCAAACCGACGAGAGAATGGACTTGAGGATACGAGGAGGGGGAAGGGTAAGGTGAGACAAAGTGAGAGAGTGGCATGGACATATATACACTACCAAACGTAAAGTAGATAGCTAGTGGGAAGCAGCCGCATAGCAGCGGGAGATCAGCTCAGTGCTTCGTGACCACCTAGAGGGGTGGGATAGGGAGGGAGATGCAAGAGGGAAGAGATATGGGGACATATGTATGTGTATAACTGATTTACTTTGTTATAAAGCAGAAACTAACACACCATTATAAAGCAATTATACTATAATAAAGATGTTAAAAAATAAAATAAAAAATAAAAAAATAAAAATAAAAAAATAATTAAAAAAAAGTAAAGACATTCAAAATCAGTTGTCATTAAAAAATGAAAATCAAAACTACAATGAAATACCACTTTATACTCAGTAGGATGGCTATCTTTAAAAAAAAAAAAGGAAACCAACAAGTGCTGGATCGTTGGGAAGGATGTGAAGCAATTGGGACTCTCGCACATTGTTGTTAGAAATGTAAATTGGTGCAACCTTTTTGGAAAACATTTTGGTTGCTTCTGAAAAATTTGAACCTAGAACTAACATATGACCCAACAATCCTACTACTAGGCATATATCCAGAAAGATAGAAAACAAATACTCAAATGTTTCTGCACAAATGTTCATAGCAGTACTATTTACAATAGCCAAAAGGAGGAAACAATCCAAAAGTCCATTAACAGATGTATATATAAACAAAATGTGGCATACACAAAATGTAACATACTATATGTTTCCACCTATATAAAATACCAGAACAGATAAATTCATAGTGTAAGAAAGCAGGTTAGTGGTTTCCAGGGACTATGGGGAAGAGTACATGGGGAGTGACTGCATAGTTGGCATAGAATTTTACTTTGGGTGATAAAAATGTTTTGGTAATTTATAGAGTTGGTGGTTGCACAACATTGTGAGTGTTTTATTTTTATTTTTTAAAAATATTTACTACTAAAAAAAAATATTTACTTATTTATTTAGGCTGTGCCTGTTGTTAGTTGAGGCACACGGGATCTTCATTGGGGAATGCAGGATCTGTAGTTGCGGCCTGTGGACTTCTTAGTTGTGGCATGCATGAGGTATCTACTTCCCCAACCAGAGACCGAACTCAGGCCCCCTTCACTGGGAACGCAGAGTCTTACCCACTGGACCACCCGGGAAGTCCCATGAATGTTTTAAATCCCTCTGATTTGTACACTTTAAAATGGTTAATTTTATGTTATATGAATTTCACCTCAATTTAAAAAAAATGAAAATTAGTAAGAAAAAGAAATTATTATCTTAGTAACTTACAAACTTGAAAACAAAAATTAAAAATGATATATTAATCAAAGCAAGCAATATACTAAAAAATACATTATAACCAAAATGAGATTTTTATCTAAAGAATATAAAATAGGTTTAAACTTAGAAAATGCTCTATGTATTTGGCTACAAAAAATTGTTGAATAAAAATCATTAAATTATATCAATAAATGTATTCTTCCAAGGTGTATTTGATAAAATTCAGTACAAATTAATGCAATCACAATTTTTATAAAAAAAGGTAAGAAAACTTGGAACAGGACATTTTCTTAGCTAATAAAGGAGATCTAACAAAAGTTTACTTAGTAATAATATGTTGGAAATCTCCCATTAAAGAGAGAAATATGATCACAATGTCTATTATTACCACTATTATTTAAACTTTTACCTACAGCCCTAACCAACTCAGTAAGACAAGGGAAAAAGTGATGGATTTGGAAAATAAGAGATATCTTCATAAATGAAGACTCAATTGACAAATATCAAGAATAATAAATACAGCAGTAAAATTTTATTAAAAACAGCATGAAAAATCAGTAGCATTCATACAAAAAATAATAAAGTAGACTTATTAAACAGCTAAAACTTTTTAAATGATTAGGAAGGAAACATAAGAAATATGCAAGAATTTTAGGTATGATATCATAAAAATTTACTGATGGGTGAAAGTAAAATTTCCTGGAGAAATGGATAAACTTCATGATCTTTGAATTAAAATTTCAGTACAGTAAAGATTTAAAGTCTACTTAAATTAGTTAAGGAGAAAAACGGTGCTTATCTCTGTGAAAGAGATATTGTTTGAGGGTTTTAAAAAAGACATACATGACTAAGATATTTTCATATTTCAAATATAATGTATAAATTATACTAAAATTTAATAGAAACATTTTCCTGTATACTTTCTTTTTTTCTATGAAGTTGCTATTATTTTTACTTAGAATGTCACTTAGGGATACTGATAATAAATCAATTGGATGTAATTTGTCTTGTTAAGGTAAATTAAGGGCATGGATGGTTGACCTCCACAGACTGCTATGCGATAGGAAATACTGGTCTGATAAAAATTCACCCACCCTTGATCAGTTGCCTTTCTACTTTGTGCCATTCCCCTTCCATTAAAACCGAGGTTCAGTTAAGAATGATTTTTTACAAAACATAACATTAGTGATGATATAATGGATGTTTTGAGCTGTGTGACCTGTGAGCTTCAGAAATTTTTGAAAAACATATTAGTCAGTTTTTATTTCTGCTGGAATTTTTGAAACTGGTACAAGTAAATCAAGTATTTCATAACTCACACAATCTTACTTATTCTAATAGCTCAACGAATATGGAATGAAGAAAACTTTGGTTTGGTACTTTTCTAAAGTGATTATGAATTGCCAATGATTGGAACAGTCCACTTCAATTGTATTCTCTGTCCCCTGTTAATGGCAATGAGAATAAATCCTTGCACAGAAGGCACAAAAATAGGGCATAAACATGATTTGTTGAAACTATCTTATACTAATTACAAACAAGAATTTTTTTACCCTTTGTCCTTTCTCTGTGTGTGACTTGTTTTTGTAGCATTTGCCATATGTATCACATGTAGTAGCTCAAATTACTTAAGATGTGCCAAGCCTTATTTTGATTATATTTTCTCAATTTATTGCATACCTGGACCCTCATATTTTTCTTCAGACTCTACTACTCAGGGTGTACTTATCCAATAACTTCAAACTTTCCTTCTTTACTAGTTCTATCCTCTTATCTCAGTCTCCCATCCTTACTCCTATCTTAACCACATACTTCTGCCTGACATTACTTTTATCCTTTTTGCCCTTCTCATCTAAATCTCTTGAAAGAGTAACCTAACCCAATATACACTTCCTTCCTCTCAGTCACTCCTCTACCCACTCCCTTGCTTAGTCCACCAACCCTGCACTACAACATCTCTAGCTGAAGTCACCAGTCACCTCCAATATGCCAAGGAACTTTATAAAGTATTCTTTATATTAAAATGCTTACCCTGAAGAATTGGAATATTTTGATCACTACCTCTTTCTTAAAATTTAATGATTTATTAACTCCCATAGTACAACACTTTTGATTCTCATCATCCCCATTTTCTTCCCTTTGCCTGTCATTTTATGTTCCATCGATTTCAGCCCTAAGTTCCCTTATTGTTTCATTGTACAGTTCTACATAAGTAATATAGTTCCTATTTATTTTTTAACTAATACTTACATGCTGAAAATGAAAATCTATATCTCCATCTAACTTACTGTTTAACTTCAAATATGTATATATAATTTACTGATAGATATCTAACCTTGGATATCATACAGGTGGCTATAACATATAATGTCAAAAATAAACCCTTCATCTTCATTATGATTAATTCTATTTCTCTATATCAGTTTTGATACTACTACACAGTAACTTGCTCATAAATTTACCTGAGTATAGTCTTCAGCAAGCCAATCTTCACCAACACCCCCAAACCTATATATTCAATCACAGATGTATCCTGACTTTAATTCCTAAATATTCTCAAATATTGTCCTTCATCTATTATTACAACTCGTTCTTTAGATCAACTCACCATCATGTTTTTCTAAAACATTAAAAAAAAACCACCTCTATTAATTCTCCTGTTAACAATTTTGAGGATTGTTTCTGCCTCTCAGATATACCCTCCATATTATTGCCTGATAAATCTATCTAAAACTTAATGATGGTCCTGTTCTTATAACACTTTTGTGACTCAGCATGCAGTCATACTATAATCCCAACTATTAAGCATAGGGTACAAAATAGTATTGATATTATAAAGGCTTTAGAAAATTCAGAGATTTAGATTAGAAAAAATTAAAATTTTAGAAAAGTAGCACTTTTCTACTGAAAATGTTACCAACTCTGCTGAGCAACGTTTATTTTCAGTTTTTTGCTAGTTTTTAGATAGCATGCCATATTAGATCCTCTATGAACTGGTCCCAGCCCATCTTAATGGCCTCATTACTGTCATCCTTCACCTCTCAAAAAAGGGAAGCCTACACCTATCACTTGATCCAATCATTCTACTCTTAGGTATACCCAAGATAAATGAAAGCACGTGCCCACACAAAGAAGTATACATTAAGAGCCTTTATTTTTAAGGACAAAAATCAACTCACATGTTCATGAGGAAGTAAATGGATAAGGAAATTGTAGTATATCTATACAGTAGAATATGATTGTTGATACATGCAACAACTTGGACCATGGATCTTTATATCTGCCATCTATCTGTCTGTCTGTCTATCTATCTATCTATCTATCATCTATCTAATCTCTCTCTCTTTCTCTTTTTCTTTCTCTCTCTATGTCTCTATCTGGTCTATAATTAAACAACAAAACAGTGGTTGTCTATGGATAGGTAGAGAGGTGGGGTGGAAGGGAGAGTTTACAAAGGATAATGCAGAAACTTGGGGGGTGATAGATATGTTCATTATTTTGATTGATATTTTTATTTACAAATTTCACAAAATATTTAGTTCTAAGACGATTGCTTGAATGAAAAATTGTTCAAATTTTAGAAAACAGAGGGAAAATCATTATCAACATAATATATTCTGGCATACTTAGTACATTATACAACTTCTAACAGTATCAGCATATTTTACTGCTAAATGCCCCCCAGATGACATATTTACATATATGTGTTTAAAGACTTGGCATTGGAAGAGAAAATTGTGAGAATTCCACATTATTTTGCTAATTTGCTTCCTCATTTTGGGACATTCAGGATGATTGTGTCCAATCTAGGCCACACTATTTATGTCCACAGAATTCTAAAACAAAACTCCGCTATTAAAAAGGGGCATGTAGGGCTTCCCTGGTGGCTCAGTGATTGAGAATCTGCCTGCCAATGCAGGGGACACGGGTTCAAGCCCTGGTCTGGGAAGGTCCCACATGCCGTGGAGCAACTAGGCCCGTGAGCCACAACTACTGAGCCTGCGCATCTGGAGCCTGTGCTCTGCAACAAGAGAGGACGTGATAGTGAGAGGCCCGCGCCCCATGATGAAGAGTGGCCCCCACTTGCCGCAACTAGAGAAGGCCCTCACACAGAAACAAAGACCCAACACAGCCAAAAATAAATAAATTAATTAATTAAAAAAAAAAAAGGGACGTAAGGTAATCTTAGCATCTCTGTCTGCCCTTTTTCATTAAGATATTAAAACAAATTTTTTCTCTGTCAGGCCTGTAATTCCTTTCTTTCTTAAATCAATACGTGTGATCCTGAGAATGTATCACATGAATGGAATAGTATTAATAGGTCTAAGAAAAATTAACTATTAATTCTTCAACCCAAATCTCTAAGTAGTGCTCTTTCAAGAGCACTGAGGTCAAGTCTCTGATCTCCTAGACTTTGTACTTTGATTTTTATCTCCATAGTAATTTTTAGAATCTTCATCTTGGCTGGATTAGAATTAATAACTCTTCATGGTCTCTGTTTTCATTACCAATAACCCCCAAATAACAACATATTCTTCTAATAGAAAGAAAGCAGAATGTTACAGTTGAAAAACCATGGAATTTAGGAACAACCACATAAGGGTTGAACCCTACCTCTGCCACTTCCTAGATGCTAATTTATGTAACGTTTCTGATAATCCATTTCCTTATCTATAAACTGGAGAAAATAATAATACTCATCTACAAACGTCAAATTCTTGTAATGATGGACTAAGTAATTATTTGTTTATTTTAAATTAATTTTTAATGGAGCATAGCTGCTTTACAGTGTTATGTTAGTTACTACTGTACAGCAAGATGAATCAGCAATATGTATAAATATATCCCCTCTTTTTGGATTTCTTTCACATTTAGGTCACCACAGTGCCTTAAGTAGAGTTCCCTGTGCTATACAGTATGTTTTCATTAGTTATCTATTTTATACATATGATCAATAGTGTATATATGTCAATGCCAATCTCCCAATTCCTCCCCCCCCATTCCACCTTGGTGTCCATACATTTGTTCTTGATGTCTGTGTCTCTACTTCTGCTTTGCAAAAAAGATCATCTGTACGATTTTTCTAGATTCCACATACATGTTTTAATATACGATAATTGTTTTTCTCTTTCTGACTTGCTTCACTTTGTATGACATTCTCTAGGTCCATCCACGTCTCTACAAATGAACCAATTTCATCCCTTTTTATGGCTGAGTAATATTCCATTGTATATATGTGCCACATCTTCCTTATCCATTCTTCTATTGATGGACATTTATGTTGCTTCCATATGCTAGTTATTGTAAATGGTGCTTCATTGAACATGGGGGTGCATGTCACTTTTTGAATTATGGTTTTCTCTGGGTAGATACCCAGTAGTGGTGTTGCTGGGTCATACAGTAGTTCAATTTTTAGTATTTTAAGGAACCTCCCTACTGTTCTCCACAGTGGCTATATCAATTTACATTGCCACCAAAAGTGTAAGAGGTTTTCCTTTTCTCCACACACTCTCCAGCATTTGTTTGTAGATTTTTTGATGATGGCCATTCTGACTGGTGGGAGGTGGTACCTCATTATAGTTTTGATTTGCATTTCTCTAATAATTAGTGATGTTGAGCATCTTTTCATGTGTTCTTTGGGAATCAGTATGTCTTTGGAGAAATGCCCAGTAAAGCTCTGCAGGCAGGACCACCACCCCAGTGTGTCTGAAAGTTATGACCCCCCATTCTAGTGGGTCAAGAAAATGGGACCTCAGCCCCAGTGGGTTCAAAAGGTGGGACCATCTCCTCAGTGGTCTCAGAAGACAGAACATTGAGCCAAAGAGGGTTATTCTCAAGCTTTAAGATCTCATGTAGTTTGCTTTACAATTTTGACTTACATGGGACCTGTTACTCCTTTCTTCTTTCCTATTTTTCCATTTTAGAATGGAAATGTCTATCCTATGCCTGTACCACTGTAGTATGTTGGAAGCACATAACTTGTTTTGTTTAACAGGTTCACAGCTGGAGAGGAATTTGTCCTAGGATTTGCCTTGAGACTCACCCATATATGATTTAGATGACATTTTGATAAGACTTTGGATTTTAGACTTTTGAGTTGATGCTTATGCAAATTAAGACTTTGGGGGGTATCGGAATGGAATGAATGCATTTTGCATGCAAGAAGGATGTGAATTTTGGGGTGTTGGGATGGAAAGCTATAAACTGAATGTTTATGTTCCCCTAAAATTTATATGTTGAAACTTAATCCCTGATGTGATGGTATTTGAAAGTGAGGGCTTTGGGATATGATTAGGTCATGAGGACAGAACTTTCGTCAATGGAATCAGTATCCTTATAAAAGAGACCCCAGAGAAATCTCTTGCCCTTTTCTCCATGTGAGGATACAGCAAAAAGACAACCGTCTATGAACTAGGAAGCTGTCTCTTACCAGACACCAAACCTCTCAGTGCCTTGATCTTGGAATTTCCAGACTCCAGAATTTCAAGAAGTAAATTTCTATTGTTTATAAGCCACCTAGTTTATGGTGTTCTGTTATAGCAGCCTGAACAAAGACAAATACAATGAAATAATAATAACAAAAAAATTGATGGGCAAAGTAAACTTGTTAATTAACATCTGGATAAAGACATGATTAGAAAAGCCATAAAAGTTAATAAAAATGAGAAAATTGACAATTAAATGTTTTAATAACTGTTTCTGTGTCTAAAGTCTTATTTATGGGAAATAATGTTTATGGTCACTATTCATGGATAAACTACTACATGCCAGTTAATCTGTATTTAGGAGATTTATGTTATTTCTATATATTTGTAGTCATACACACATTCTTATAAAAATTTTGAGTGTCTGTTATATTTTTCATCTTATACTTTTAAGATATTAACCTTAAAATATTTTGCATGTTATGTAACCATTTTAAAAGGAAATAATATTAATTTGTGCTCAGAAACAAATAACAATTTAAAACTTACACTTTAAATAATCTTCAATCCACAAACTATGTTTTATATTAATCAGTTCAGGTCTCCTTGGTTTCCATTTAATAATCAGTTATTACATATACCATTTGGGAAGCAAAGGTCATTTTAAACTATAATTTGTTACCAGAAAATTTTTTTAAATGCTCATTTTACTTCTTGACTACCTCCAAGAAAGAAAAACAAAAATACACGCCAAAAAAAAAAAAAAAAAGAAAATGTACACACAGGTGGGTAGAAAATAGCAAGGTTTACTCGCATTTTGTGGAATAAATAAGGAATTAGCACTCAAGGTAACTTAATAATTTGTTCTCCCAAATAAGAATACAACACAGACATTCTAGTAAATAAAGGGCATACACAATAAATTGTCATTTCAATATATATATGAAAATTCAATAAACAAGCTCACCAAAAATGAAAGTGGAGTCAAACAAGTTCAAGAATATATTTTTCACCCTTGCAATTAGCAAAATAGAATATTCTAAAAAATGTAAAAGGTTGATGAGGATACTTTATGACATTGGATTTAACAATGATTTCTTTCATATGACACCAAAAACATAGGCAACGAAAGTAAAAATAGATAAATTGGACCACATCAAAACTAAAAATTTCTGTGCATCAAAGGACATGATCAACAGTGAAAAAGCAACATATAGTGTGGGAGAAAATATCTGTAAAGGATATATATCTGATAAGAAGTTAATATCCAGAATATATAAAGAATCCTTACAATTTAACTACAAAACACTGATGCAATTAAAAATGCACAAAGGAATTGAGTACAAATTTCTCCAAAGATGATGTACAAATGGCCAATAAGCATACAAAATGATGTTCAACATTATTAATCATTAAGGAAATGCAAATCAAAATTACAAAATTACAAACAGTAAGATGGCTACTATCAAAAAAAACAAAACAAAACAAAAACTAGAAAATAACATGTTGTCAAGGATTTGGAAAAATTAGAATCCTTGTGTACTGTTGATGAGAATGTTAAATGTTGCAGATGCTATGGAAAATAGTATGAAGTTCTTCAAAAGCTTAAAAATATAATCACCATATTATCTAGCAATTCCACTTCTAAGTATGCACCTAAAAGAATTAAAAGCATGGACACAAAGATATATGTGCACACCCATGTATATAGCAACACTTTTCACAATAGCCAAGAGGCAGTAGCAATCCAAGTGTCCATCCATGGATGAAAGGATAAGCAAATGTGGTATATACATACAATTAAATATTATTCAGCCTTAAAAAGGAAGGAAATTCTGATACATGCTACAAGATGGATGGACCTAGAGGACATTATGCTAAGTGAAATAATTCAGTCACAAAAAGACAAATACTGTGTGATACCATTTATACAAGGAATCTAGAGTAGTCAAATTCATAGAAACAGAAAGTAGAATGGTGGTTGCCAGGATGCTGGGAGGAGGAAGAAATAGGGATTTTTTGTTTGTTTGTTTAATGGGTATAGAGTTTCAGTTTTCTAAGGTGAAAGAGTTCTGAAAATCAGTTGTACAAAAATGTGAATATATTTAACACTAATGAACTGTACACTTAAAATGGTTAAGATGGTATATTTTATGTTTTATATTTTACCACAATCAAAATTAAAAACAAAAATAGAAAATTCAAGAGGCCATAGATGCTCTGGATATAATGGAATCTCATAAAAGATAAATTCAGAATTAAGGGTTGCTTATTAATCCCACAGTGTTCCATCTGACCTAAATCAAAGTTGTTATCAGCAGCGAGGCCACTCCTCTCCTAGGATAAACAAACCACTAACAGCAAGACCCTCACTTAGGTATGAACCTTGGAATGAACAAGAGTGGTTATATTGGATTCTAAAGTACAAGGGAGTTGACACAAACTGAATGATCTCTCATAAATTAATGGAACAATTTCCTCATGACATTTAGTTTACAATCCATGGCAGTCTTCTTCCTGAAAGGCAGCCTTACCTTTGCCTGCTCCTGAACTCTACCAGGTACAGGGATTTGCCCCCACATATGAATTCAGCAGCCATCTAAGCAGGCCCCTTCTGGAAGAACCTGCCCTTTTACCACACTAAATGTGGTTTGGTCTTCAAAAAATAACACTGGCTGGCCCTGTTTGGCATGGGTATCCATATCTCCCTAATATCAGGAAGCAGTCATGCTTTAAAGGGACCCTTCCCTGCCCTAGGAGATGACCAACTTGGAAGAAGAAGTAATCAAATGGGTAAGTGCCTGCTAAACTATTAACATTCCCCAGTTTTGCTAAAATATACTTCTGTCCTGGCTGTTCTTCTCCAAGACTATCACTTTTCCTGTTACTGGAAGGGATCTCCTCAACTGGCAGCAGTTCATCTTGTGGAACAAGCCTAAGGCTTCTATGCTATTGATGGGCACCACCTGGTGGAAACCAGTTACCCTTCCCGTAGGGTTGTGGATGGTAAATTATACCACAGTACCAGAGAAGACAATGTACTTAAGGATTATCATCTGTCATAGATGATTTAGTTAAAGAAGTGGCACTTATTCTTACCATCTCACCTTTAAATTTCCCTGGATGGCCTGTGCTTACAGACACTATTAATGAATGTAGGCTACTTATGGATTATAGAGCATTATGGCTGTTTTCTTTATTAGGGCACCTCTACCAAATATCATTCCCTTAATGGATAGCATTCAAAACAACACGGAAAAAAGGTTTGGTGTTAGAGACTCAGCTAACCCACTCTGCTCATTAAAATTTTGTAGGAGAGTCAACTTCAATTTGCCTTTACCTTTTTGGGTTAACATACACTATTTTTTTCTGATTGCCTATGTGGTAACTAATTAGCCCTGCTAATGCACACAGGCTTTGTAGACAGAACCTAGACACCTTGCCTTACACTTCCACAAGGAACTTTCTTTGGCATTATATCAAAGACACCCTTCTCACCAGACCTGACCAAGACTCTTTCTCATAGGCCATCACAACCACAAATAAACACCTTACTTAAAGTGGATGTTAAATTGCCCCCTTTAAGATATACAGCTATTCCCAGTTATTTAAATATATGAGTTATATTTGAAACTCAGAAAGGCAAACTATTTCCAATCAGTGAAAAGACAAGCTCCTAGAACTCAAACCTCTTACATTCGTAAAAGAGGCCCAACATTTGGTAGGAATGTTTAAATTTGGGCATCAACACATTCTGGCACCTCACCCCTGATATTTGCTGGTCCCTATCTGTTAAGTCATACATAATTCTTCCATTTTTCAATGGGGATCTGAGCAACATCCCCATTTTTCAATGGGGATCTTTAGCAAACTAAAGGAGGTTAATATTTTGGGTCTCACACTGGTGTCCCAAGAATAGAACTTAATATTAGAAGTTTTGGCCACCCCAAAATTTGCTTCCTAAAGCTTCTTCACTGAATGGACAGGTAAATGCCTACCTGTGGGCTTTTCGTGTAAGCCATTTCCAGACTCAGCTCACAGGTATTCAGTACTAAAGAGGCAACTCCTGGTGTTATACTGGATAATTGCCAAAACTGAAGCCCTCGTTAGGGCAAAGCCAATTAACCTATAGACCGATATTTCTATTACACCCTAGGTAATAAAACAGTTCCCCATAAAATTTGACCAGTTAGACAACGGACAGTAGCAGCCTTTCACATCTACTCAAATACTCCAATTTTCACATTGGGAATAGTCTCAATGGACTGAGATGTATGCAATCTTCTAGAAGTAAAATATATGCTTGATAAACATTTTCCTATTGTTCATATTTTTAATGACATTTAGTTAGTGTCTAATGGGCTAATTGGTTGAGATGTTGGCAATATCAGAGCTGGAAAATACAAGGCCCAGCCTTATATTTGGGATAAAGAGATGTGGAAAAAATTACCACATTAGCTCCCACTCTACCCATCCTGTTGTACCACACCTCAGCTTATACCAAACAACACATAGATGAGGCACAATACAATGCCAAATCTGACAAACTAACCAAATCACCAAAGCAGGTAAGCCTCTTGAAGGAAGGGGAACCTCCAGAACTTTGGGACAAGTCACACTAACCCTTCTATTGATGGGCACATGTGAGGTCAAGGCATTTGGGCATCATAGGATTATAAAAAGGGATTGCTACTAGAGTCAACTCAGCAGAAACACATTTACACAAATCCATTAAGGACTGCACTACATGCTACTGGGCCTTCCACATGGAAGAAGAAATTTACAGTAAAGAAGGGCTACAACTACAGTATTAGTAAATTGACTTCCTTCGGCCTCTCCCTGCAATGTCAGTAGCCATTAAATATGCCCCAACAATGTAGATACCTACACAGACCTTCTGTTGGTTTATCCATGCAAAACACTAACCTCTGCTAACGTTAACGAGGCATTAACCCAACCGCTTTTACAGCCTTAGAGAGTGCCACAAGTTATACAATCAGATTAAGATTTTCATTTTACTGCAAATCAAATATGAAAATGGATGCTAAATAATAACATTGGTTTCTGTCTTGTTTGTTTGTTTTCACTTACCCTATCATTCTATGGCAGTAGGTATCATAGATGACATAATGGGATTTTAAAACAAGGACTGTTGAGAGAACTTGGAGGATAATGGTCCGCAATTCCAATCGATATTTATTGCACTAAATGCATGCCCTATTGGCATAAATGCACCATATTTTAATTCAAAACAAATGAGGAAACCATCAATAGAGATGCTGTGATATCTGCTTATGTGTACACCTACACCAGACACAACAATACAATTGTAAGATTCCATAGACATGGGAGCCATGACTTTGCTGCCTTTAGCAAAGAAACCCTCATCTGGGACTTTCATATTTCCAGGGCCTAGCTACTTCCTTCTTGATCTTGATGAGGACCTTGACATGGACCACTGACTCTGAGACCATCTTTAGCCTGTGTTAGTTCATCAGCTAGTTTAAGCCAAGCAAACCACCCAGCACTATTTAGAGAGAAATACATCCTCAACTGTTGCCCAACATACTTTGCTCTACTAAAAGAACTGTAGAATAAACTCAGACTTGCTCTTGACAGCCAGGAGGTGGAACTAATCATCCCCAGATATGGTAACACCGTTTGGGCAATATCCAGGGGACAATCAGATGACAACTGAATTTAAACCCTACTCTATTGCTGTGTCTTTTCCTACCTGAGAAGTCCCTACTCTAATTAGTTTCAACCACACGTCCATTGATAGATTACCTAAGCCCTGGTTGTCTACACCGTACTGCTGATAAGGTATGTCTGGAAGTAGTATGCCACATGCACACAACAGAGTGGCATATAATATGAGTCAGATTGGGGACAATGGGAATCATGCTGTTGGATATTTGGATTAGCCAATCCTACTAACATGACCACAGATATCAAAACTGAGGCTCGTACTTCTCCACCTATCTCCACTACTGCTACCAACACCTCTTCTAGCTAAGCTAGTTTCTATGAGACAACTTGTGACTCATAGATGCCTTCTGAGTCCTTGGGCTGACTTTTACTTCAAATCAGATTAAATCTACTACTATTAACTAATGCCCTAAAACAAATAAATCAATGGGATGTCACTACTCATTGTCTCATTTAAAAACTGACCTAAAATAGTATGCACTCAATATTACAACCAGGATGCTCATGAATGGTGCAATTAAGTCAAAAACACTATAATCCAAATCCAATACCAAGAGAATCTACATGAATACAGAACTAAAATATTGATACTTACTAACCCATGGGATAACAATAAATGTGATCTCTGCCAACAATATTCACTCTTACAACTGTTAGCTGCTTTTCTTGTTAATTATGATGATCTCTCCACACATCCAGTACATTTACTGAGGTAGAAATAAATTGCACTAACCAAGTAGCCAAGGGCACATTAGCATGAACCTCCTCCCTGGTTGTTAATCAACATATACAAGAAGACCCATGTATACAACATAATATTACTTGGGCCAAGACACGTCTAAAAAATCAGGGAGCACACCACTTGGGAATTCTTCCCCAATCTAACCTTACAACATAAACTGCAAATTTTACATAATACCAAATGTAAGCAGGCTCTATAGCAATTACAGTGCTGGCTGCCCATAGTAAATGATCATAGCTTTGGGTATTACAACAAAGACAATTCTTACGAAAAACATGCTTGTTCCCACAGAGAAATATGACCTCTCTCTATCTTGAGAGTTTCTTTACCTAAATTAACAACTACTTTCTTATAAACTATTATAAAATTTGCTAGTCTTACTAAAACCACCATTAGTAATGATTTGGGAAATATTTGTGGGAGATTTTCCTTCAATGTATATTTTTGGGGACTCCTTTGCTAAATCCTCAAAAAACAGTCTCATCTCACATTAGTAGAGATAGAAGAAAAAAACACACAAATATCCCCAAAGTTAATCTGAGACTATTAAAGTTTTACAAGTGACTGCTGTAGAAATATGTCACCTAGAATGGAGATGATACAGTAGGTGATCCCACACTGAAATACAGCAGTATTGCAAAACATAGCTACAAAAATCAGTTAAATGTACTACACAATTAATGTATATTTTTTGCAATAACTTGGCCCACCTTTGAGGATTCCATATGGGAATGTCCCCTGTTTATTATTTAATTTGGTGAATGACTAAACTAAACATTTTCTCAAACCACCAAGAGGACCTGTAAAACTTATCCCACACCTATGGAAACACATCAATAGTATTTATTATAGGCAATTACCAAGAAACTCAATTACCAATGCATGCCAATTCAAACAAGGATGAACATACAATTGACCAACTAACCAAATTTGCATATAGCCTCAGGCACTAAAATACATAAGATGGTGAATCTAACTACATGCTGACTTGGTAATTAGCTGATAGTCTTATGGGGTTAACCTTGTAACTGACTCTTTTTTTTTTTCTTGCTGCCTTCATAATCCTCTAACATTTGCCATTTTAATTATGATGTGTCTTGGTGTGGGTCTGTTTGAGTTCAACTTGTTTGGAACGCTCTGTGGCCTATGCCTGGATATCTGTTTCCTTCTTTATGTTTGGGAAGTTTTCAGCCATAATTTCTTCAAATACATTTTCTTTTCTTTTTTTTTTAACATCTTTATTGGAGTATAATTGTTTTACAATGGTGTGTTAGTTTCTGGTTTATAACAAAGTGAATCAGTTATACATATACATATGTTCCCATATCTCTTCCCTCTTGCATCTCCCTCCCTCCCAACCTCCCTATCCCACCCCTCTAGGTGGTTACAAAGCACAGAGCTGATCTCCCTGTGCTATGTGGCTGCTTCCCACTAGCTATCTATTTTATGTTTGGTAGTGTATATATGTCCATGCCACTCTCTCTCTTTGTCACATCTTACCCTTCCCCCTCCCCATATCCACAAGTCCATTCTCTAGTAGGTCTGTGTCTTTATTCCCATCTTACCACTACGTTCTTCATGACCTTTTTTTTTCCCCTTAGATTCCATATATATGTGTTAGCATACTGTATTTGTTTTTCTCTTTCTGACTTACTTCACTCTGTATGACAGACTCTAACTCCATCCACCTCACTACAAGTAACTCCATTTCATTTCTTTTTATGGTTGAGTAATATTCAATTGTATATATGTGCCACATCTTCTTTATCCATTCATCTGATGATGGACACTTAGGTTGCTTCCATGTCCTGGCTATTGTAAATAGAGCTGCCATGAACATTTTGGTACATGACACTTTTTGAATTATGGTTTTCTCGGGGTATATGCCCAGTAGTGGGATTGCTGGGTCATATGGTAGTTCTATATTTAGATTTTAAGGAACCTCCATACTGTTCTCCATAGTGGCTGTATCAATTTACATTCCTACCAACAGTGCAAGAGGGTTCCCTTTTCTACACACCCTCTCCAGCATTTATTGTTTGTAGATTTTTTGATGATGGCCATTCTGACCAGTGTGAGATGATATCTCATTGTAGTTTTGATTTGCATTTCTCTAATGATTAATGATGTTGAGCATTCTTTCATGTGTTTCTTGGCAATTTGTATATCTTCTTTGGAGAAATGTCTATTTAGGTCTTCTGCCCATTTTTGGATTGGGTTGTTTGTTTTTTTGTTATTGAGCTGCATGAGCTGCTTGTAAATCTTGGAGATTAATCCTTTGTCAGTTGTTTCATTTGCAAATATTTTCTCCCATTCTGAGGGTTGTCTTTTCATCTTGTTTATGGTTTCCTTTGCTGTGCAAAAGCTTTTAAGTTTCATTAGGTCCCATTTGTTTATTTTTGTTTTTATTTCCATTTCTCTAAGAGGTGTGTCAAAAAGGATCTTGCTGTGATTTATGTCATAGAGTGTTCTGCCTATGTTTTCCTCTAAGAGTTTGATGGTGTCTGGCCTTACATTTAGGCCTTTAATCCATTTTGAGTTTATTTTTGTGTATGGTGTTAGGGAGTGTCCTAATTTCATACTTTTACATGTACCTGTCCAGTTTTCCCAGCACCACTTATTGAAGAGGCTGTCCTTTCTCCACTGTATATGCTTGCCTCCTTTATCAAAGATAAGGTGACCATATGTGCGTGGGTTTATCTCTGGGTTTTCTATCCTGTTCCATTGATCTATGTTTCTGTTTTTGTGCCAGTACAAAACTGTCTTCATTACTGTAGCTTTGTAATATAGTCTGAAGTCAGGGAACCTGATTCCTCCAGCTCTTTTTTGTTCTCAATATTGCTTTGGCTATTCGGGGTCTTTTGTGTTTCCATACACATTGTGAAATTTTTTGTTCTAGTTCCGTGAAAAATGCCAGTGGCAGTTTGATAGGGATTGCATTGAATCTGTAGATTGCTTTGGGTAGTAGAGTCATTTTCACAATGTTGATTCTTCCAATCCAAGAACATGGTATATCTCTCCATCTATTTGTATCATCTTTAATTTCTTTCATCGGTGTCTTATAATTTTCTGCATACAGGTCTTTTGTCTCCTTAGGTAGGTTTATTCCTAGATATTTTATTCTTTTTGTTGCAATGGTAAACGGGAGTGTTTTCTTAATTTCACTTTCAGATTTTTCATCATTAGTGTATAGGAATGCAAGAGATTTCTGTACATTAATTTTGTATCCTGCTACTTTACCAAATTCATTAATTAGCTCTAGTAGTTTTCTGTAGGATCCTTAGGATTCTCTATGTATAGTATCATGTCATCTGCAATCAGTGACAGCTTTACTTCTTCTTTTCCAATTTGGATTCCTTTTATTTCTTTTTCTTCTCTGATTGCTGTGGCTAACACTTGCAAAACTATGTTGAATAATAGTGGTGAGAGTGGGCAACCTTGTCTTGTTCCTGATCTTAGTGGAAATGGTTTCAGTTTTTCACCATTGAGGACCATGTTGGCTGTGGGTTTGTCATATATGGCCTTTATTATGTTGAGGAAAGTTCCCTCTATGCCTACTTTCTGCAGGGCTTTTACCATAAATGGGTGTTGAATTTTGTCATAAGCTTTCTCTGCATCTATTGAGATGATCATATGGTTTTTCTCCTTCAATGTGTTAATATGGTGTATCACGTTGACTGATTTGCATATATTGAAGAATCCTTGCATTCCTGGGATAAACCCCACTTGATCATGGTGTGTGATCCTTTTAATGTGCTGTTGGATTCTGTTTGCTAGTATTTTGTTGAGGATTTTTGCATCTATGTTCATCAGTGATATTGGCCTGTAGTTTTCTTTCTTTGTGACATCTTTGTCTGGTTTTGGTATCAGGGTGATGGTGGCCTCGTAGAATGAGTTGGGGAGTGTTCCTCCCTCTGCAGTATTTTGGAAGAGTTTGAGGAGGATAGGTGTTAGCTCTTCTCTAAATGTTTGACAGAATTCGCCTGTGAAGCCATCTGGTCCTGGGCTTTTGTTTGTTGGAAGATTTTTAATGACAGTTTCAATTTCAGTGCTTGTGATTGGTATGTTCGTATTGTCTATTTCTTCCTGGTTCAGTCTCGGCAGTTTGTGCATTTCTAAGAATCTGTCCATATCTTCCAGGTTGTCCATTTTATTGGCATAGAGTTGTTTGTAGTAATCTCTCATGATCCTTTGTATTTCTGCAGTGTCAGTGGTTACTTCTCCTTTTTCATTTCTAATTCTATTGATTTGAGTCTTCTCCCTTTTTTTCTTGATGAGTCTGGCTAATGGTTTATCAATTTTGTTTAACTTCTCAGAGAATCAGCTTATAGTTTTATTAATCTTTGCTGTCATTTCCTTCATTTTGTTTTCATTTATTTCTGATCTGATCTTTATGATTTCTTTCCTTCTGCTAACTTTGGGTTTTGTTTGTTCTTCTTTCTCTATTTCATTTAGGTGTATCGTTGGATTGTTTATTTGAGATGTTTCTTGTTTCTTAAGGTAGGATTGTATTGCTATAACTTACCTCTTAGAACTGCTTTGGCTGCATCCCATAGGTTTTGGGTGGTGGTGTTTTCATTGTCATTTGTTTCTAGGTATTTTTTGATTTCCTCTTTGATTTATTCAGTGATTTCTTGGTTATTAAGTAGTGTATTGTTTAGCCTCCATGTGTTTGTATTTTTTACAGATATTTTGCTGTAATTGATATCTAGGCTCATAGTGTTGTGGTTGGAAAAGATACTTGATACCATTTAAATTTTCTTAAATTTACCAAGGCTTGATTTGTGACCAAGATATGATCAATCCTGGAGAATGTTCTATGAGCACTTGAGAAGAATGTGTATTCTGTTGTTTTTGGATGGAATGCCCTATAAATATCAATTAAGTCCATCTTGTTTAATGTATCATTTAAAGCTCGTGTGTCCTTATTTATTTTCATTTTGGATGATCTGTCCATTGGTGAAAGTGTGGCGTTAAAGTCCCCTACTATGATTGTGTTACTGTCGATTTCCCCTTTTATGGCTGTTAGTATTTTCCTTATGAATTGAGGTGCTCCTATGTTGGGTGCATAAATATTTACAATTGTTGTATCTTCTTCTTGGAATGATCCCTTGATCATTATGTAGTGTCCTTCTTTGAATTCTATCAAACATTTAGAGAAGAGCTAACACCTATCATTCTCAAACTCTTCCAAAATATAGCAGAAGGAGGAATATTCCCAAACTCATTCTATGAGGCCACCATCACCCTGATACCAAAACCAGACAAAGATGTCACAAAGAAAGAAAACTACAGGCCAATATCACTGATGAACATAGATGCAAAAATCCTCAACAAAATACTAGCAAACAGAATCCAACAGCATATTAAAAGGATCATACACCATGATCAAGTGGGGTTTATCTCAGGAATGCAAGGATTCTTCAATATATGCAAATCAATCAATGTGATATACCATATTAACAAATTGAAGGAGAAAAACCATATGAACATCTCAATAGATGCAGAGAAAGTTTTTGACAAAATTCAACACCCATTTATGATAAAAACCCTCAAGAAATTAGGCATAGAGGGAACTGTCCTCAACATAATAAAGGCCATATATGACAAACCCACAGCCAACATGGTCCTCAATGGTTAAAAATTGAAACCATTTCCACTAAGATCAGGAACAAGACAAGGTTGCCCACTCTCACCACTGTTATTCAACATAGTTTTGCAAGTGTTAGCCACAGCAATCAGAGAAGAAAAAGAAATAAAAGGAATCCAAATTGGAAAAGAAGAAGTAAAGCTGTCACTGATTGCAGATGACATGATACTATACATAGAGAATCCTAAGGATCCTACAGAAAACTACTAGAGCTAATTAATGAATTTGGTAAAGTAGCAGGATACAAAATTAATGTACAGAAATCTCTTGCATTCATCTACACTAATGATGAAAACTCTGAAAGTGAAATTAAGAAAACACTCCCATTTACCATTGCAACAAAAAAAATAAAATACCTAGGAATAAACCTACCTAAGGAGACAAAAGACCTGTATGCAGAAAATTATAAGACACTGATGGAAGAAATTAAAGATGATACAAACAGTTGGAGAGATATATGATGTTCTTGGATTGGAAGAGTCAACAGTGTGAAAAAGACTATACTACCCAAAGCAATCTACAGATTCAATGCAATCCCTATCAAACTACTGATGGCATTTTTCACAGAACGAGAACAAAAAAATTCACAATTTGTATAGAAACATAAAAGACCCCGAATAGCCAAAGCAACCTTGAGAAAGAAAAACGGAGCTGGAGGAATCAGGCTCCCTGACTTCAGACTATACGACAAAGCTACAGTAATCAAGGCTGTATGATACTGGGACTGAAAAAGAAATAAAGATCAATGGAACAGGATAGAAAGCCACACACATATGGTCACCTTATCTTTGATAAAGGAGGCAAGAATATACAGTGGAGAAAAGGAAGCCTCTTCAATAAGTGGTGCTGGGAAAACTGGACAGCTACATGTCAAAGAATGAAATTAGAACACTCCCTAACACCATACACAAAAATAAACTCAAAATGGATTAAAGACCTAAATGTAAGGCCAGACACTATCAGACTCTTAGAGGAAAACATAGGCAGAACACACTATGACATAAATCACAGCAAGATCCTTTTTGATCAACCTCCTAGAGAAATGGAAATAAATACAAAAATAAACAAATGGGACCTAGTGAAACTTAAAAGCTTTTGCACAGCAAGGAAAACCATAAACAAGATGAAAAGACAGCCCTCAGAATGGGAGAAAATATTTGCAAATGAAGCAACTGACAAAGGATTAATCTCCAAGATTTACAAGCAGCTCATGCAGCTCAATAACAAAAAAACAAACAACCCAATCCAAAAATGGGCAGAAGACCTAAATAGACATTTCTGCAAAGAACGTATACAGATTGCCAAGAGACACATGAAAGAATGCTCAACATCATTAATCATTAGAGAAATGCAAATCAAAACTACAGTGAGGTATCACCTCACACTGGTCAGAATGGTCATCATCAAAATATCTACAAACAATAAATGCTGGAGAGGGTGTGGAGAAAAGGGAACCCTCTGTCACTGTTGGTGGGAATGTAAATTGATACAGCCACTATGAAGAACAGTACGGAGGTTCCTTAAAAAACTAAAAATAGAACTACCATATGACCCAGCAATCCTACTACTGGGCATATACCCTGAGAAAACCATAATTCCAAAAGAGTCAGGCACCAAAATGTTCATTGCAGCTCTGTTTACAATAGCCAGGACATGGAAGCAGCCTAAGTGTCCATCAACAGATGAATGGATAAAGAATATGTGGCATATACATACAGTGGAATATTACTCAGGTATAAAAACAAACGAAACTGAGTTATTTTTAGTGAGGTGGCTGGACCTAGAGTCTGTCATACAGAGTGAAGTAAGTCAGAAAGAGAAAAACAAATACCGTATGCTAACACATATATATGGAATCTTAAAAAAAGAAAAAGGTCATGAAGATCTTAGGGGCGATGGGAATAAAGACACAAACCTACTAGAGAATGGACTTGAGTATATGGGGAGGTGGAGGGGTAAGCTGGGACAAAGTGAGAGAGTGGCATGGACATATATACCCTACAAAACGTAAAATAGATAGCTAGTGGGAAGCAGTCGCATAGCACAGGGAGATCAGCTCGGTGCTTTGTGACTACCTAGAGGGGTAGGATAGGGAGGGTGGGAGAGAGGGAGATGCAATGTGGAAGAGATATGGGGACATATGTATATGTATAACTGATTCACTTTGTTGTAAAGCAGAAATTAACACACCATTGTAAATAAATCATACTCCAATAAAGATGTTTAAAAAAAAATGTACTGACAGAAAAGAGTGAAAAAAAAATGTAATGCTTTAACCTGCATCTCAGCTCACTTGTAGAGTTGAATTATACATAATGGAGGGTACCAATATGTTTAATATGTATTACATGATATGGTATAAAGCTTGCAGAGTAAAGCTAATATCATTAAAAGGTCCTATTTAGATGCACATAAGAATAGCTCCAAGACAGATGGTATTATGTTTCTCATGCTATTATATGCATAACCTAGACTCTATGAAAAATAAAAGCATCTCAAAAAAATCTGTGTACCCTACAAAGTCAAGAAAGTATACATGTGGCTATTTATAAATGGGCAATAAGTTGCTGTATAACATGGACAAGAACCATATTCCAAATACATGTCACTGATCATTTGTCTCTTTGGCACTAATCACTTAGCTGCAGGTTAGGCACTGGATTATATACTGGATTTCTACAAATGTTCAATGTGACCACTTAGTAACTGAAGTCCGTTAAAAGTCTGCTATTAAATCCTTTATCCTATACTTGATTATTAAGAAAGTTGAAAATAATAAATACTTGAATCAGTGAGTTATATAGATATGCCATCAAGTAAAGAAATTATACTATTTAGACCAGACTTTACATCAAAAAAAGAATTGTTTGCAACTTTCACTACAGGTTGTAAACTAGTTCCTCAGCCAAACACATCTTGACTATAAAAGTCATAAAATTATTACTTCTTTGAGAGAGAGAGACAATTATAAAGGCAGCAGTAAAAGACTAGAATTTGCTGTTGGCTGGATATTCCATTCTTGGCAAGAGAGATGAACATATTTCTGTAGTATTACATTATTTACTCTCTTACAATTTATTATTATCTCTTATAATTTATTATTATCTTTACGTTCTAATATTTAATTTTTGTACAATGTAATAAAATCAGAATTGTACAAAGAAATATCTGACTTTGGGATTCTTATTCCTTTTTTCTTGCTCACTTATGTATTATCCTGGATAAGTTTTTCCTTGTTAATGGAATTGTAAACTATATATTTGGTTCAAGATTTAGTCACAACTATATAATTCATATTTGGTTGTAGATACTGTGATGCATCTAGCCTATGCAAAAAAAAAAAAAAGTATTCATTGAGTTCTACCCTAGGTCATTACGGCTCAACACTGGGGATTGAGGCCAGTGCTTATAAATAATAGAAATTGTATTTTTGCCAGTCATTGATCTCCATTCACATATTCCTTTCATTTATGTTGTGGCTAGTGGTGAATGCACTATTAAAGAACAAGATTTAGGCATTCCTAAATACCATCTTAATATATAATCTGTAAAAAATGCACAATCACAGATAACTATAGCAGAAATAAAAGTAAACTACCAAAAAATTGGACTTCAGAGCTAAGAGATAAAATACCTAAGATGATCCCTTTCCTATGTTTACTACTAAGTGTAAAAGTCCTCATTGAAAGTATATAAACTGAAAGAGCTCACATTCTCACACTAGCACCCAGTTTAAAGAGCTGTCTATTTTTTCTTAATTAGGCTAAAAAATATAAAATTTAAGGACTCTTGCTGAATCTGAAATGCCCAGATTATAAAATATGTCTTATAAGTCAATATTAATATGAGTTCTATAGCTTCTCTTCACAGTAACACCTCCCTAGCATGGTATCAGCCTCTGATTGCCATTTCTTGGCTATACTTTACTGGTGTATGCACACTTCATGATGATTGCAACTATGACAGAAGACCCAGTCTACAAACATTACCTCTAGTAGATATTGACAGTGTGTCTGCTGTAACAGATATATAACAGATATATTATATATATATATATATATATATATTATATTATATGTAGATAATATATATCTCCTAGGTAGTATAAAGCTTTTCACTAGGCATCCAATAACATATGCCTCATGAAATTTCAAACATCTGTGAATTGATTGACATAAATTTGAGGTACAGAGAACTATTTTAAGTTCCCTGCAATCATATCACCTACACAAGATAGTGACACTGACTCCTCACCTTTCTCTTGCCTCTGCCAAATCCATACTGAATAAAGATATGAGAAGTTGTTGGGCAGATCTTATCTGTCAGGTTATTGATATATAAAAATTATAGCTAATGCCTGACCTAAACTGCTATCCACTGGCTGGGGAAAACTTTTCCAATGGACCCTTTATCCCAAAGAATAAAGTCTATAGTTACAATGGTAATAGAAAATATTAGCAATATTTGAATGAAAGAAAAACATTATAGGCAGTTGATCTTATTAGGACCCTTTGAATTATACTGCAGCCATCTCCAGCTAAGCTTAAAACATTCCCTGATGCAATTGTTATGAACCTCTTAAGAATGTTTGGGTATGAATAGCTGAAGGCTGGAATAAGCACCCTCATTAATCTCATTCATTCTATGAGTTGATATGTGTATTGCATAAACAAAGTATTCACATATACAAATTTAAAAATCCATATTCTGAGCAGAGTTTTTAATAAAACTTTGTTGAAAAAAATTAAATCAGATAAAAACACCAATGTAATATTTCACTAACTTTCTCTCTTTTTGAAATAAAAATAAAATAATTTGTGGTAAATTGATATTTATCATTTCTAAATCACACAGAAATTCTTCATCTGTTTTTGAAAATTAAGTCAAAATTAACTCGAAAAAAATAAATTTCATGGAGGAACACAAATTCCGTTTTTAGAACATTGGGTTGTCAGTTAACAACAAAAGTATGGGGATTACAGAGTGGAATATAACAAATGTACATTGTCATATGGTTCAATAAGTTATTATTACAGTCCCAGTGAACCAAGAAAGAAATATTTTATTTGTATCCTGATTTTTTCATTCAATAGTTAACCTTACATTTGAATAAAATATGGCAGAGAATAAACTAACATAATTACCTAAATTAGTAGTAAATAAAAGACAAAGTATAAACTACAAAAAACATAAATTTGGCAATGAACTGAGCCTTGTATACAAAATGAATTTTGAATAATCATATATATGTTATGTAATTTTATATATTTCTTGCGAGTGTGATATGGTCTGCTATTTGTACTATCTTTAATAATTAAAATGAAAAAAAAAATCCTGCAGGAATTCTTAATTATGATATCCCAATTCCAAAAATATCTATCTTCACTAACCTCATTCCCAAATGAACTAATATTAGAAAAAAATTCTCAGGTAAAGATTAAGCAAATAAGAATACAGTAAATATTCTGGAAAATAAAATCTTAATACCATTTTAAAAATTAAAGTAGCCTATTCCAAATTGTGTGAAAATAAATTGGCAATTTTTCATTAGAAACTCAAAGTTGTTTATAACTGCTGTGAGGTGCATAGAGAAGCAAACCTATCAGGTCAGAAATTTTTACTAAATGCTCAGTAGTAAGAAAGTGTCCACATAAGTTCATCAAATCAGAAATAAAACAAAAAAGTACTTCTTTGTCCAAGGTCAATATATTGATTTAAATTCAAATGCCATTGGTAGCCAATAAAAATTTGAAAGAGGCTGAAGTGTACTTTATGACTAATAGCCCCATGTGTTTAGACATAGGACTGTTATTAAAGTCCACAATTTTTCCTGGACTTTCATATGTCACCTATAAATGGAAGAAAATACTACTAAACTACTTTCATTTAAGAAATGTGAGAAAATAGGAAATCAACAAGATTATTGTTCTTGTGCTTTTAGGTATGTGAAGATAGGAAACACTGAGTAGTAACCTGCAGCTATTAACTCAAACTTAAAACTAACTTTTGATGCTTAATTCTCTTGTCAATATATTGCTGGGAAGAAAAAAAATATTGATGGCAAGAAAATCTCCCTTTATTTACTTTTAAAAAATTTACCCTAATTCAATGTTGTTTCAGAATTCATGCAACATGATCTTATATGAATTTAATTTATTTGAATGATGCCATTCATTTAACATGGCTAATATTTTACCTATAAATATGTATCTTTAATTTTATTTTCTTCCAGAAAATGTAGATATATTTATGAGTAGCCTATATTAATATTAAGCTGTTTTAAAGATCTGAAAAATATTTCCTTACCTTTTTCTTTATATAATTTTAATGAACAACTTTTATTGTAATGCTAATCAAAATACGTTATCTTTTTCATATAATTATTAACATAAAATCTGGGCAGAAATATTGAATAAAATAAAATGATATAATTCTGCAAACTACTTTCTGAATGCTTATATGAGTTGGTCAAAGGGAGAAATATTTTTACATTGGCAAAATAACATCATAATTTTACAGATTCCATTTAAAAATATTGAAAAGTTGTTGATTTTGATTACTGTTGAATATCATTGGCAAATTTTTGAAAATGAAGTATGTGTCAGATTTAGCCTCTGTGAAATCACTCAAATATCCAATTGTTCAATTATATATACTTAATCATATTTCTTAAAAAGTAATTTTGAAAAGTATGGTTATTATTTATAATTCATTTTAAAATATCAACTGTGGTATGTTTTATAATTTGGAACACATGATTAATGCCAAATGAAAAATGCTTAGTGTAATGTAATTCTATTGACAAGTAGTTATATTTACATGAAGTTTAATAACAGGATAAACTAATCAATGGTGGAGAAAACAAGATTATCCTTGTTTGTGGGGAGGATATTGACTGGGAGGAAACAGAAGTTTTTGAGATGATATAATATTCAATAGGATTTTGGGTTACCCAAGTGTATGCACTTGTCAAAAAGTTTTAAACGATAAACTAAAGATTTGTATGTAAATTTTACCTTTGATGAAACCTATAACTAAAATAACATAGAATTTGAATTAATGATGTTAAATCTATTGAAGTGTTTAAAGGTAAAGTATATTAATATTATTCTCCAACTTATTTGAAAAATAACAAAAAATAAGATAAAATTATGGATGGGCATATGAATGAATAAAAGTTTAAATATACACTAAAGAATGAAAGTAAAATTTCAACGCTAGAATCTATGTGGTAGATATTTTGTATTTGATTATTTTGTATTTTTTTCTTATAAAATATTTGAAAAAAACATTAAGTAAAACCTTGATGGAGTCATCAAAGGGTTTCCTGAAGAAGTGACTGTTTCACTGAGAGATGAAGGAAAAGTAGAAAATAGTCAGGTGTAGGATGGAGAAAGAACACTCCAGAGAAAACAACAGGTATCAATGTCCCCAAGTGGGAAATAACTTGATGCATTTAAAAAATGCAAGAGGGACTCCCCTGGTGGCAAAGTGGTTAAGAATCCACCTGCTAATGCAGGGGACACGGGGTCAATCCCTGGTCCGGGAAGATCCCACATGCCGCAGAGCAACTAAGCCCGTGCACCACAGCTACTGAGCTTGTACTCTAGAGCCCGTGAGCCACAACTACTGAGCTCACTTGCCACAACTACTGAAGCCCGCATGCCTAGAGCCCGTGCTCGGCAACAAGAGAAGCCACTGCAATGAGAAGCCTACACACCACAACGAAGAGTAGCCCCCGCTTGCCACAACTAGAGAAAGCCCATGCACAGCAACATAGACCCAACTCAGCCAAAAATAAATACATAAAATAAATAAATTTAAAAAAAAAAACAAGAATAAGCTAGTAAGGAGTTACAGCATTCATGGATTCATAAATCATATTAGGGATTACTCTTCATCTATTGCTTATACTGCTTCAGTGGCTTAGTTTAACTTATGAATTTTAAAAAAGTATCAATAACTACACTAGAATGAAATGGGTTAAACACTTCAAATAAAAGGAAGAGTTTGGAAGATTGGATTTTAAAAATAAAAGATCTAAATCTATGCAGTCCATAAGAGACATAGTTTAGTATCAAAGGAAAAAATGGGTTGAAAGTAAAAACAAAAATGAAAAAGATACACCATGAAAATTGTTAGCACAAGTAGACCAGAGTACATATATTAATATCAGGTAAAATAGACTTTAAAACAAAACAAGTTATTAAAGGCCAAAAAAGAAAAAAAATCTCCACTTCTTAATGATAAAAGGTTAAGTTTATCAGGGAGATATAACAATTATACACATAAACTAACAGTGGAGTACAAACTACCTGAAGCAAAAACTGACAGAATTGAAAAGGTAAATACACTATTAAACAGTAATAATTGATGGAAGAACTATACAGAAAATCAGAAAATATATATCACATTTGAACAAGCATCAACAGACTCAACCTAACAGACATACATAAACCAGTCTACTGATGAGTGCAGAATACATATTATTTTCTAGTGATTATGGAACATTATCCAAGATAGATCACGTGTTAGGTCATAAAACAAATCTCAACACATAAAATAATTGAAATCATACTGTGTATGTATGTTCTGTGACTCTAAAGGAATTAAAGTAGAAATCAAGAATAGACTTAAAGTCTGGAAATTCCCCATATATTTGGAAATTAAACAAAAACCATCTAAATAACCCATAGGTCAAGAATAATCATGAGAAATTAGAAATTGTTTAACTTCAAATAACACAAGTGTTAAATTTTTAATATCTATATTTATTAATGTTTCCCTGAACACAAGCGTAAGGATTCTGAGTCAGAGCAAATTATTAATACTTACATAATAAAAACCAGGCCAGTCTACTTTTGTCCTAATTCTTACCCGTGGGTGACACAATGAAAACCAGATGTTATTCTGTAAGTACTAGATGTATTATAGGTGAGAAAACCTGAAAATAATGCATCTGAGTGTTTAAATAGGAAGAGAACAGCTGTCTCCTTGTCACTCCCAAAAAGAGGGTGAGAAACCCCTTGCTCCTTAGGACGGATCCTGGAACCTTACTCTCATTATTTGGAATGTAAAGAAATCTTTCCAGCAGGGCTCATGAGACTAATGTCTCCAGTTTTGAAACCCAGGGAATGTCTTCATGGTCCTAGGTCTCATCACCCTTCAAGATGTATGCACATACCTCAAGGGGAATAAAATCTTTGGATGGTCTCTCAATATCTAATCATTCATAATTTAGCACCTATGCTTGAATTTTCTCCCACATCCCAATTTTCAGGAAAACATACTCAGAAATCCCTGTTTAAAAATATGAAAATATTTTTTTAAAAAGTCCCCCTCCCAAAAACATGTTAAATTTATGAGATGCAGCTACAGCAGTGGTTAGAGGGAAATACAGAGTTGTTAATGCACATATGAGAAAATTGTAAAAGTCTCAAACCAATAACCTCAGATTTCATCTTAAGAAAATAGAACAAAAGTAAACCAAAGTGTTAACAAGAAAATGAAGATTAGAGCAGAAATAATAAAATAGAAAACAACAACAAAAGAAACCAAAAATGTATGCTCTGTTCTTTGAAAATATCAACAGTTCTAATTATCAAAGTTTTAAGTAGACTCACCTGGAAAAAAAGAAGACTCAAATTACTAAAATCAAATGAGGATTTACTAAATCAAATGAGGATTTACTCAAATTACTAAAATGAAAGAGAGGATATTACTGTTGCTATTTCAGGAATAAAAATAATTATAGGGAAATATTATGAACAATTGTATGCTAATAAATTAGATAACCTAGATAAAATTTATAGACTTCTAAGAGACAAACTACTGAACCCAACTCAAGAAGGAATAGAAAGCTTGAGTAGGCTTATAACAAGAAAAGACATAGAATTAAACTTTCTACAAACAAAAGTCCAGGCCCTTATGGCTTCATTTGTGAATTCTACCAAAAGTTAACAGAAGAATTAACACCAATCCCATATAAACACTTACAAAAAATCTAAGCAAAGGGACACTTCCTGACTCTTTCTATGAGGCCAGGGTTACCTTTATGTCAAAGCAAAGACATCAAACGAAAAGAAAGCTGCAGACCAAAATAGTAGCCTTTAGAAATATAGATGAAAAAAAAAAAACTCAACAAAATACTAACAAACTAAATTCAGCATCATATAAAAAGGATTCTATACCATGACCAAGTGGGATTTATCTCAGGAATGCAAGTATTGTTTAATATCAGAAAACACTGTAATACACCATATTAATAAAATAAAGAATAAAAACTACCGAGTAGTCTCAGACTCAGAAAAAGCATTTAACATAATCAAACATCTATTCCTGATGAAAAATCTAGATATCCCAGCCTGTGGATGGGATGGAATTGAGGATTGACTGTAAACAAGCATGATAAATTTTTGGGAGGGTGAAGAAAATGTTCTAAATCTGTATTATGGTGATGGTTGCATAATTACATAAATTTCCTAAAAATTTTTGGATTGCCATTTAAAATGGTAAATTGTATGATACTTATATCTCAAAGTTTTTAAAAATATAAATAATGAAGAAACTATAAATTGGAATAAAGTGATTTTCTGGTTATGTGTTTAAGTGATAAATGCCTGTTGCTAATAAATATATATTATGTTACCTTTTGTGTAAGACAGAAAACAAATTTCACATATAGATAGATATCTGCCTATTTTTATAAAAGAAAAATTACAAAGGATAAACTAGAAACTAATAAAATTAGGGGGCAGGATATCAGGAAAAGCATAATTATAGAAATATCTCTATCAATTTTATGTGACTGATTATATATTTTATATGTAAAGAAACAAAATAAAAATATAAAAAAATAAAATTTACATTCCCACCAACAGTGTACAAGAATTTCCTTTTCTCCATATCCTCATAAATATTTGTTATTTATGGTCTTTTTGATGATAGCCATTCTGACAGGTATGAAGTGATATCTCATTGTGGTTTTGATTTGCATTTCTCTGACGATTAGTAATGTTAAGCATCTTTTTATGAGCATCATTTTTAGTCATTTCATCTGTATATCTAATTTGGATATCTATTCAAGTCTTCTCATATTTTAATCGAGTTTTTTTTTTTTTTGCTATTGAGTTGTATGAGCTGTTTATATATTTTGGATATTAACCCTTTATCAGTAATATCATTTGCAATATTTTTCCCACTCAGTAGGTTATCTTTTCATATTATAGATGATTTCCTTTGGTGTACAAAAGCTTTTAAGTTTAATTATTTCACATTTGTTTATTTTTGCTTTTGTTTCTTTTGTCTTAGGAGACAGATCAAAAAAATATATATTGCTCCATTTTGTGTCAGAGTGTTGTCCTCCTAGTGAGCAGGGCCAAGGCTCAGGTGTTTCTGGGACTGGTGCCTGCCCAGTAGTGTGTGAGAGTGGTCCCAAGTTTAGTGACTGCTCATGCGTGTGTGGTGCCAAGGGCCAGGGTGTCCTGGAAATGGTGCCTACCAAGTGGTGTGCAGAGGTGGGTCCCAGGGTCTGTGGCTGAAAGGTCTTGGTGGTCCAGGTCCTAGTACCTGTGCACTGGGATGTAAGGTGTGTTCCTGGGCCCTCTGGGGGACAGGGCTGGGTCTGGGGTGGCTGTAGGTTCAGGGGATCTTAAGGTAGTCTTCCTGTTGGTTGGTGGGGCTGTGTCCCCACCCAGCCGGTTGCTTGGTGTGAAGTGTCCCAGTACCAGTGCCTACAGGCTGGTCAGTGGGGGCAGGGCTGCATCACAAGGTTAGTAAGCTAGAGGGAAGATTCCAAAATGGTGCTTGCCAGCACCAGTGTTAATGTGGTAAGATGAGTAGGATGGCTGCTGCCAGTGTCTATGTCCTTAGGATGAGCTTCAGTTGCCTCCTGCCTCTTCAAGGATTCTCCAAGGTCAGCAGGTGTGTCTGACCCAGGTTCCCTTCAAATCACTGCTCTTCCCTAGATCCTGGAGAATCTGATATCTTGTGTGCGCCCTTTAAGACTGGAGTCTCAATTTCCCTCAGTCCTCTGGGTCTCCCAAAAAATAAGCTCCACTGGCCTTCAAAGCCAAATGTTCTGGGAGCTTCTCTTCCCAGTCCAGGACCCCTGGGTGGTGGGAAGGGGAACCAATGTGAGGCTCAGAAGCCTCACTCCTTGGAAAGAACCTCTGCAATTGTAATTATTCTCCAATTTGTGGGTTATCCACTCAGGTTTTGGGTCTTGACTATACCACGACTCGGCCCCTCCTACCCACTTCATTGTGGTTCCTTCTTTTTATCTTTAGTTGTAGAAGATCTTTTCTGTTAGATTCCAGTCTTTCTTATCAATAGTTGCTCTGTAAATAATTGTAATTTTGTGCCCGTGAGATAATGTGAGCTCAGGGTCTTCCTACTCCACCATCTTGGTCTGTCGTCTTTATTTCTTGTTCAGCATCTATCAGCTGCCTTAATTCTTAATTTTGGAATATTTTGATGTTGATTGAAGAAAAGTATTTGGAAGTTCATTTTAGGGTATTAAAATTCTATTAACCCTATATCCAAGATACATATAAGAGGCACGCAAAAGCTAACTACAAATTGGCTGCCACAAAATTTGAACTACATGGTTCTTTCAGACTAAAGCACAACATGCAGTGAAACCTATTGGGAATGAACGTGCTAATTTTATGACTAGATTACATTGCTGCTATCTCTTCTCTTGAGCATTTAATCTATTAACTTTACCTTTAAAAGAGTTTTTGTAACAATGTCTGATATTAAATATATTTTCTGATTATTGTGTGGGATTTTCCATAATACAAGCTGTCAAATTAACCAGGTAATTTGTTCAGAGGAAATTTGATTCCTTCTCCTACCCTTAGTCTATTTTTCTATATTTTTTTCAAATAAAGAATTATGAAGCTCCTAACACTCATCAAATGCTCTTCTATGTATTTGAGATACATCAATGAATAAAATAAAGCCTGTGCCCATGCTGAGCTTACATTCTAGCTGGGGTAGACATGAAAAAATATGAAATACAGTAATAACTAGAAAATCTGATGTCAGCAAGATGGTGGAATAAGAGGTCCCCTGCTCATATCTTACCATGGCAACAATAATTTTACATCTATCAAAGGACAAAAGTGCATTTTTGGGAGCTTTGGAATCAAGGTAGAAGGTTGTAAAATCCCAGTGGAGCCCAAAACTGAGAAGGACTCTTTTGAGAAGGTATCAGGTTTGCCAACTGTGATCCCAGGCACAGGCCTGGAAATAGCCCCATCCCCATGTGGACTGGGCTACAGCCCTGTTTGGCCTTGGTCTTGCCACCAGCACCATCCACCAAAGGACCCAAGAGGAGTCATGCTTGCCTGTGCCCAAAGTAACTGGTCTTCAAAACTTAATTCTAGCTGTGGACCCTAAAATAGCCCATGATTTGACTCCAGAACTTCTCAGCCATGGTTTGGGAGCAATTCCTGTCTACTAAGAGACACACCAAGAGACACATCTTCCAGTGACCCAGAAGATAGAACAGTAAAAATTGGTTCAGACAAATCCTCAAACAACCCTGTAACTCAGCTCCAACCCCTCAGCCACAGTCTAGAAGCAGTCCTGCCTGCCCAGGGACTCATTTTAAGCCATATTCATCCTTGTCTCCAGAGACAGACCTGTGGGACTCAGTCTGATTGCAGATATTGAAGTGGCCCTGAACTTGGCTTTAGCTGCTCCAATTTGTAATCCAGGAGGAGTCCTGTCCACCCAAAGATTTGGTTGGAGACATTCCTACCTGTGCTTCTGGAGGCAGGACTACTGATCTCTGTACAATGGAAGACCTAAAAACAACCTTTTTAGCCTAGCTCTGGTCTCTCAAAGATGCAGTCCAGGAGAGTTCTGCCTGCCCAGGGACCCAGTGTTAATAGAGGTAGGCCCACTTAACTCAGTCTGACTGCAGATCATCAAATATCCCTGTAACCCAGTTTCAGGCCCTCTCAGCCACAGCCTGAGAGCTGTAACTCCTGTGAAGAGACCCAGAGGAAAACATATCCATCTGAGGCCACAGAGGCAGGCCTAGCAACCTTAGCCCAACTACAAATTCTGATTTAGCCCTGGAATTTGGTTGCATCCCTTCTCAGGCATGATCTGAGACTAGTCCTGCAAGCCCAGAGATGCATCCAGTGACCTGGTGGGAGCCTTTCCAGGGGACCAAAAGGAGCCACTTTTTTACATACACCTGGTAACAGGCCTGCCATATGAAAACCCAAATGTAGGCACTGAAGTAGACCCTTGTTCCAGCACCAGCCCTTCTAAAACAAGGTCCTGGAGGCAGTCCCGTTCACCCAAGTACCAGGTAAAATCCATATTCATCGGAGCCTCTGGAAATAGGCAAGCCAACAGTGGACTCAACCGAGGACTCAGCAGCAGCCACATGATCCAGCATCAACTCCACTTGACTGTGATCTTGGATGCAATACTATTAGTCCAGTTACCTGACAGGAGAAGTACTCTAGATGTCAAAAAGTATCTGTTAAATTAGAAGAAGTGTTTGCTCCTTCAAACACACAGATACAGATGATGAAGAATCAGACAAACATAAAAGAGAGACCAAATAAACACAATTATAAACGAAAGAGGAGATATGATTGAACCCATGAAATACCAAGGATCATAAGAGACTACTATGAAAAATCATGTGTCAGCACATTAGATAACCCAGAAGAAATGGATAAATTCTTAGAGATGTAAAACTTACCAAGTCTGTATCAAGAAGAATTTTTTTAAAAAAGTGACAAATAGTGAGTAAGGATATTGAAATAGTAATTTAAAAACCTCCCAACAATAAAATTCTCAGGGTTACATGGCTTCACTGGTGAAATCTACCAAACATTTAAAGATGAATGCCAATCCTTCTTAAACACTTCCAAAAATTAATTAGGAGGAAACACTTCCAAACTCATTTTATGAGACCAGCATTACCCTCATACCAAAGCCAAATAATAAGAAAAGAAAACTAAATGAACATAGATGCAAAAATGCTCTACAAAATACTAGCAAACCAAATTCAATAACACATTAAGAGAATCATGCACTGTAATCTAGCGAGATTTATCCTTGGGCGTAAGAATGAATAAACATATGCAAATCAATAAATGTGATACACCACGTTAAAAATGAAGGATAAAAATCATATGATCATCTCAGTAGATGTAGGAAAAGCACTTGGCAAAGTTCAACATCCTTTCATGATAAAACGCTCAACAAACCAGGTATACATAGAATGTGCCTCAATATAATAAAGGCCATGTATGACAAGTCCACAGCTAACAACATACTCAACTGTAAAAATCTGAAACATTTTTCTATGATCAGGAAGAAGACCAGGGTGCCCATTCTCCAGACTACTTCTATTCCACAAAGTACCTATAGTCGTAGACAGAGCAATTGGAGAAGGAAAATAAACTAAAGTGATCCAAATGAGAAAGCCTAAAGTAAAATTATCTCTGTTTGCAGATGATATGATCTTATATATAGAAAACCCTAGACTTCACCAAAAAACTGGTAGAACTAATAAACAAATTCAGCACATTTCAGCACATAAAGTCGGCATACAAAAATCAGTTTCATTTCTATACATTAATAATGAATTATCTGAAAAAGAATTAAGGAAACAATCTCATTTACAACAGCATCCAAAAAATTTTGGTATAAATTATACCAAGGAAATGATAGATCTATACAATGAAAACTATAGATATTGATGAAAGAAATAGAATCAGACACAAATAAATGGAACAATAACTATTGTTCATTGGTTGAAAATAATAATATTGCTAAAATGTCTCTATTACTCAAAGCTATGTACAGATTCAGTGTAATCTATATCAAAATTCCAATGGCATTTTTCAGAAATAAAAACAGTTCTAAAATGTATTTATAATCACAAAAGTTTCCAAATAGCCAAAGCAATCTTAAATAAGCAGAACAAAGATGGAGGCATCACACTGACTGATTTCAACCTATTTTATAGACCTATGGTAATCAAAACACTATGGTAATGTCCTAAAAACAAACACAGAGAACAGAAAAGAAAGTCCAAAATTAAATCTACATATTTACAGTCAACTAATCTTTGATAAGGGCAACAAGAATACACAAAGGGGAAAGGATGGTCTCTTCAATAAATGGTGTTGGATAAAATGTGTATCCATATGCAAAAGAAAGAAATTGGACACATATCTTACACCATACACAAAAATTACCTTGAAATTGATTAAAGGCTTAAGTTAAAACTTGAACCTATAAAGTTTGTAGAAAAAAATATAGGGAAAAATCTTTTTGGCATTGGTATTGGCAATGATTTTTCTGGATATGACACCAAAAGCACAAGCAACAAAAGCAAAAAGGAAGCAGGAGTACATCAAAATAAAGAGCTTTTGCACAGCCACAGAAACAAACAACAAAATGAAAAGTCAACTTACAAAATGGGAGAAAATACTTGCAAACCATATATCCACTCTGAGTTAATATCCAAAATATGTTTAAAAAAAATCATAGAACTCAATGGAAAATTATTTTAACATGGGCAAAGACCTAGAATAGGTCTTTGAATAGATATTTTTTCCAATGAACATGTACAAATGACTAATAGGTGTATAAAAAGGTGCTGAACATCACTAATCATAAGGAGAATGAAAATCAAAACCACAATGGGATAGCACCTCTCACCTGTTAAGATATGAAAAAAACAAGAGATAATAAGTGTTGATGAGGATGTGGAGAAAAGAACACTCTTGTAGGCCATTGGTGGGAATGTGAATTCTTATAGTCATTAAGGAAAACAATATGGAGATTCCCCCCAAAATTAAAAGTAGAATAGCCATAATATCCAGCAATCACTCTGCTGGATATATATGCAAAGGAAATAAAATCAGGATCTCCATGAGATATCTGCATTTTGATGTTTATTGTAGCATTATATACAAAAGCCAAGATATGGAAAAACCCTAGGTGTCCATCAATGGATGAATGAATAATCAAAATGTGATACATGTGATTTTTTATATACATGTATTATAGAATATTATTAGACTACAAAAAGAAGAACATTCTGACATTTGTGACAACATGGTTGAACATGAAAGGCATTATGCTAAGTGATATGAGCCAGACACAGAAAGACTAGTATCACAAGACCTCAATTATATGTTGAATGTAAACTTTTGAACTCAGAAAATCAAAGACTAGAATGGTGATTGTTAGGGTATTGGGGGTGGGTGAAAAGGGGAGATGTTGGTTAAAGAGTACAAAATTTCAGTCAAAAGATGAATAAATTCTGGGCATCTATTGCATAGCATTGTGCCTATAGTTAGTGTATTGTACACTTGAAATTTGCTAAGAGAGTAGCTCTAAAGTGTACATATAACACACAAAAAATGAAAACTATGTGAGGTGATGGATGTGTTAAAAGCCTAATTGTGGTAACTATTTCACAATGTATAGGCATACCTCAGAGATATTGTGGGTTTGGTTCCAGACCACCTCAATAAATGAATATTGCAATAAAGTGTGTCACACAAATTCTTGGTTTCCCAGTACATATGAAGGTTGTGTTTACACTATAATGTATTCGATTAAGTGTGTAATGGCATTATGTCTAAAGATGTATATACCTTAATTAAAAAAATACTTTATTGCTGAAAAATGCTAACTAACATCTGAGCCTTCAGCAAGTCATAATATTTTTACTGGTGGAAGGTGTTGCCTTGATGATGGCTGCTGACTGATCAGGATGATGGTTGCTGAATGTTAGAGCTTTTATGGCAATTTCTTAAAATAAGAAAACAAACTATTTCTTCCATTTAGTGTGCCTTATAAATTTTTTGTTGGATGCTAGACACGATGTACTGAATAAAATAACTGAGGTAACTGTTCCTCCTGGAGTTTTTAATTCTCAAGCTTGTCCACACTGAGTCTCCAGCAGTTTGTTGATTATCGAAGCATTGCCATCCCAGCACTACAATGGTGATTTCTGCTTTGGAGTCTTCTGTTCTGGTAAGATGTGATACTCTATATCTGCCTGTCTGTCTCTCTAATATTTGTGGCATCAATTTGCCCTATGACTGCAATTCTTTAGTGGATCTAAGAAGAGTGATTGATATTTAGTTTACTCAGCTTTTTGTTGTTGTTGCTATTATATGTAATTTTTAGCAAATATTCAATAGCTAGTTTTTATGTCCATACAAGGATTCAATGAATGTCCAGACAAAGATTTTGAGCATTTCTTCAAGCTTCATTTAATGAGTTCCTGACTCACTTTTCATCACAATCCTTTTTTCATAATTGTTCAATTCTTTCCTAAACACATATGCCCATTGCCAAGCTACTTTTTCACTTAGAATGCAGAATCTTCAAATAGCTGCATAGACCTTTTTTGACAGTGCTGCCCTTTAAAAGCTGTTTTATAAAACCAATGTCAATGTGGCAGTGGAGGACGTTTTTACTGTGCTAAGCCTATCATGACAAAAAAGTTAGATCTATATGTTATTTTTCTTGTTTAACTTACTAAAAAAAAAAAACAAATTGTGAAACATGAAATTAAGACCCAGTACAATTAAGTATACTTGTAAGGATTTCAGGAAGAGGTTGTGCACTACCTAAACATATTGTCATAGAAGCATCAATGAATTTAGTCTGGCTATCTGAAGGACTGAGATAATTAATGAATTCTATCATAGCAGTCATGAAGAAATTGAGTCATACTCAATTTCCATATATATTTGGGTCAATTTCTGAATATTTTACTTCATTCTATTTTTTTTTCTATTCATCTCCCACTACTGCATGTTATTTATTTATTTATTTATTTTTATTTTTGGCTGTGTTGGGTCTTCATTGCCGTGCACAGGCTTTCTCTAGTTAGGGTGAGCTTTCTCTAACTAAGCTTTCTCTAGTTAGGGGCTACTCTTCGCTGTGGTGCACAGACTTCTCATTGCGGTGGCTTCTCTTGTCACAGAGCACGGGCTCTAGGCATGCAGGCTCAGTAGTTGTGGCTCTTGGGCTCTAGAGCGCAGGCTCAGTAGTTGTGGCACATGGGCTTAGCTGCTCCGCGGCATATGGGGTCTTCCAGGCCAGGTATCAGACCCGTGTCCCCTGCATTGGCAGGCGGATTCTTAACCACTGTGCCATCAGGGAAGCCCACTACTGCATGTCTTAATCATTAAAACTTTAATTTTGGTTAGAGTTAGTCCCACCTGTTATTATTATGAGACTTCTTGGTGATTCTTATTTATTTTTCCAGATAGATTTTAATATTTCTATGTCTAGATCTCCAAATATAACATCAAAACCATATTGTTGCATTTATTTATATTGCATAAAATTTATTAATTTATACACATTTTATATCTTTTTGATGTTGAATCTTTATTTTTATTAATTAAACTTTATTGGAGTATGGCTGATTTACAATGTTATGTTAGCCTCCACTACACAACAAATGAATCAGCCATACACATACAGGTATCTCCTCCCTTTCGGACTTCCCTCCCTTTTAGGTTATGAGAGTACATTAGGTGGAATTCCCTGTGCTATACAGTATGTTCCCATTGGTTGTCTCTTTTATACACAGTATAAATGTGTATTGTGTATATGTGTCAAGCCCAATCTCCCAATTCCTCCCACCCCACCCCTTTCCCCCTTGGTATCCATACATTTGCTCTCTATGTCTGTGTTGCTATTTCTGCTTTGCAAAGAAGATAATCTATATCATTTTTCTAGATTGCACATATATGTGTTATTATACTATTTTTGCTTTTCTCTTTCTGACTTACTTCACTCTGTGTGACACTTTCTAGGTCCATCCACGTCTCTACAAATGACCCAATGTCATTCCTTTTTATGGCTGAGTAATATTCCATTGTATATATATACTATATCTTCTTCATCCCTTCCTCTGTTGATGGACATTAAGTTGCTTCCATGTTCTGGCTGTTGTAAATAGTGCTGCTATGAACATTGGGGTGCATGTGTTTCTTGAATTATGGTTTTCTCTGGTTATATGCCCAGTAGAGGGATTGTTGAGTCATATGGTAGTTCTATTTTTAGTTTTTTAAAGAACCTCCATACGGTTTTCCATAGTGGCTAAATCAATTTACATTCCCACCAACAATGTAGGAGGGTTCCCTTTTCTGCACACCCTCCCCAGCATTTATTGTTTGTAGACTATTTGATGATGGCCATTCCGACTTGTGAGAGGTGATACCTCATTGCAGTTTTGATTTGCATTTCTCTAATGATTAGTGATGTTGAGCATCCTTTCATGTGTTTATTGGCAATATGTATATCTTCTTTGGAGAAATGTCTATTTAGGTCTTCTGCCCGTTTTTGGATTGGGTTTTTTTTTTTTTTTTGATATTGAGCTCCATGAGCTGCTTATATATATTGGAGATTAATCCTTTGTCAGTTGCTTCATTTGCAAATATTTTCACCCATTCTGAGGGTTTTCTTTTTGTCTTGTTTATCCTTTGATGTACAAAAGCTTTTAAGTTATTTAGGTCTCATTTGTTTATTTTTGTTTTAACTTTCATTACTCTAAGAGGTGGATCAAAAAAGATCTTGCTGCAATTTATGTCAAAGAGTGTTCTGCCTATGTTTTCCTCTGAGAGTTTTATAGTGTCTGGCCTTACATTTAGGTCTTTATTCCATTTTGAGTTTATTTTCATGTATGGTGTTAGGGAGCGTTCCACTTTCATTCTTTTACATGTAACTGTACAGTTTTCCCAGCACCACTTATTGAAGAGTCTGTTTTTTCTCCATTGTATATTTTTGCCCCCTTTGGCAGAGATTAGGTGACTATAGGTGCATTGGTTTATCTCTGGGCTTTCTATCCTGTTCCATTGATCTATACATCTGTTTTTGTGCCAGTACTATACTGTCTTCGTTACTATAGCTTTGTAGTATAGTCTGAAGGCAGAGAGCCTGATTCCTTCAGCTCTGTTTTTCTTTCTCAAGATTTCTTTAGATATTCAAGGTCTTTTGGGTTTCCATACAAATTGCAATATTTTTTGTTCTGGTTCTGTGAATACTGCCAGTGGTAATTTGATAGGGATTGCATTGAATCTGTAGATTGCTTTGGGCAGTATAGACATTTTCACTGTATTGATTCTTCCAATCCATGAACATGGTATATCTCTCCATCTGTTTGTGTCATTTTTGATTCTTTTCAAGAGTGTCTTACAGTTTCCTGAATACAGGTCTTTTGCCTCCTTAGGTAGGTTTATTCCTAGGTATTTTATTCTTTTTGTTGCAATTGTAAATAGGATTGTTCCTTTAATTTCTCTTTCTGTCCTTTTGTTGTTAGCGTATACGAATGAAAGGGATTTCTGTGTATTAATTTTGTATCCTGCAACTTTACCAAAATCATTGATTAGCTCTACTAATTTTCTGGGGGCATCTTTAGGATTTTCTAGGTATAATATCGTGTCATCTGCAAATAGTGACAGTTTTATTTCTTCTTTGCCAATTTGGATTCCTTTTAATTATTTTTCTTCTCTGATTGCCATGGCTAGGACTTCCAAAACTATGTTGAATAATAGTGGTGAGAGCGGACACCCTTGTCTTGTTCCTGATCTTAAAGGAAATGCTTTCACTTTTTCACCATTGAGAATGATGTTTGCTGTGGGTTTGTCATATATGGCCTTTATTATATTGAGATATGTTCCCACTAGCCCCACTTTCTGGAGAGTTTTTATCACAAATGTGTGTTGAATTTTGTCAAAAGGTTTTTCTGCATCTATTGAGATGATCATATGGTTTTTATTCTTTAATTTATTAATATGGTGTATCACATGGATTGATTTGTGTATATTGAAGAATCCTTGCATCCCTGGAATAAATCCCACTTGAGCATGGTGTATGATCCTTTTAATGTGTTGTTGGATTCTGTTTGCTAGTATTTTGTTTAAGATTTTTGTGTCTATGTTCATCAGTCATATTGGCCTGTAATTTTCTTTTTTGTAACATCTTTGCCTGGTTTTGGTATCAGGGTGATGGTAACCTCATAGAATGTGTTTGGGAGTATTCCACCATCTGCAATTTTTTGGAAGAGTTTGAGAAGCATAGGTGTTAACCTCTTCTCTAAATGTTTGACAAAATTCACCTGTGAAGGCTTCTGGTCCTGGACTTTTATTTGTTGGAAGATTTTTAATCACAGTTTCAATTTCATTACTTGTGATTGGTCAGTTCATATTTTCTATTTCTTCCTGGTTCAGTCTTGGAAGTTTGTACTTTTCTATTAACTTGTCTATTTCATCCAAATTGTCTATTTTATTGGCATATAGTTGCTTTTGGTACTCTCTTATGATCCTCTGTCTTTCTATGGTGTCAGTTGTAACTTCTTTTTCATTTCTAATTTTACCGATTTCAGTCCTCTCCATTTTTTCCTTGATGAGTTTGGCTAACAGTTTATCAATATTGTTTATCTTCTCAAAGAACCAGCTTTTAGTTTTATTGATCTTTGCTATTGTTTTCTTTTTTTCTATTTCATTTATTTCTGCTCTGATCTTTATGATTCCTTTCCTTCTACTAACTTTAGGTTTTGTTTATTATTTTCTCTAATTGCTTTAGGTGTAAGGTTAGGTTGTTTATTTCAGATTTTTCATGTTTCTTGAGGTAGGATTGTATTGCTATAAACTTCCCTCTTAGAAATGCTTTTGCTGCATCCCATAGGTTTTGGATCGTTGTGTTTTCATTGTCATTTGTTTCTAGTTATTTTTTGATTTCCTCTTTGATTTCTTCTGTGATCTCTTGGTCATTTAGTAGCATATTGTTTAGCCTCCATGTGTTTGTATTTTTTACAGGTTTTTTTTTCCTGTAATTGATATCTAGTCTCATAGCATTGTTGTCAGAAAAGATGCTTAATATAATTTCAATTTTCTTAAATTTACTGAGGCTTGATTTGTGACCCAAGCTGTGATTTATCCTGGAAAATGTTCCGTGTGCTCTTGAGAAGAATGTCTATTCTGCCACTTTTTGGTGGAATGCCCTATAAACATCATTTAAGTCTTTTGGTCTATTGTGTCATTTAAAGCTTGTGTTTCCTTTTTTATTTTATGTTTGGAAGATCTGTCCATTGGTGTGAGTGGGGAGTTAAAGTCCCCCACTATTATTGTGTTACTGTCATTTTCTCCTTTTATGGCTATTAGCATTTGTCATATATATTGTGGTGCTCCTTTGTTGAGTGCATAAATACTTACAATTCTTAAATTTTCTTCTTAGATTGACCCTTTGATCATTATGTAGTGTCCTTCCTGGTCTCTTGTAATAGTCTTTATTTCAAATTCTATAGTGTCTGATATGAGTATTGCTATTCCAGCTTCCTTTGTTTCCCATTTGCATGGAATATCTTTTTCCATCCCCTCAATTTCAGTCTGTATATGTCCCTAGGTCTGAAGTGGGACTCTTCTAGATAGTATATATACAGATCTTGTTTTTGTATTCATTTAGCTAGTCTGTGTCATTTCGTCGGGGCATTTAATCCATTTACATTTAATGTAATTATATATATATATATATATATATATATATATATATATGTCCTTATTACCATTTTCTTATTTTTGGGGGGTTTGTTCTTGTAAGTCTTTTTCTTTTCTTGTGCTTCCCACCCTCAGAAATTTCTTTAGTATCTGTTGTAATGCTGGTTTGGTCGTGCTGATTTGTCTTAGCTTTTGCTTATCTGTAAAGCTTTTTATTTCTCCTTAGATTCTAAATGAGATCCTCTCTGGATAGAGTAACCTTGGTTGTAGCTTTTCCCTTTCATCACTTTAAATATATCCTGCCATTACCTTCTCGTCTGCAAAGTTTCTGCTGAAAAATCAGCTGATAACCTTATGGGGATTCCCTTGTATGTTATTTTTTTTTGCTTTTCCCTTGCTGCTTTTAATATTTTTTTCTTTGTATTTAATTTTTGTTAGTTTGATTAATTTGTGTCAGTGTGTTTCTCCTTGGGTGTATCCTATATGGAACTCTCTGCACTTCTTTGTCTTGATTGACTATTTATTTTCCCATGTTAGGGAAGTTTTCAACTATAATCTCTTCAAATATTTTCTCAGGCCCTTTCCCTTTCTCTTCTTCTGGGACCCCTATAAATCGAATGTCGGTGCATTTGATGTTGTCCCAGTTATCTCTGATATTGTCTTCAATTCTTTTCATTCTTTTTTCTTTATTCCGTTCCTCAGCAGTTATTTCCACCATTCTATCCTCCTGCTCACGTATTCATTCTTCTGCCTCAGTTATTCTGCTGTTGATTCCTTCTTGTGTATTTTTCATTTCAGTTATTGTGTTGTTCATTATTCTGATTGTTTGTTCTTTAACTCTTCTAGGTCCTTTTTAAATGTTTCTTGTATTTTCTCCATTCTATTTCCTAGATCTTGGGTCATCTTCATTATCATTACTCTGAAATCTGTTTCAGATAGCTTGCCTATTTCTTCTTCTTTTATTTTGTCTTGTGGGATTTTACCTTGCTCCCTTGTCTACAGCATATTTCTCTGTCATTTAGTTTTTCTAACCTACTGTGTTTATGGTCTTCTTTCCGCAGGTGGCAGGCTCGTAGTTACTCTTGTTTCTGTTGACTGCCCCCTGCTGAGTGAGTTTGGTCCAGGGCCTTGTGCAGGCTTCCTGGTGAGAGGACCTGGTGCCTGCATTCTGTTGGGTGGATTTGAATATTTCCCCTCTGATGGGCAGGGCTGCGTAAGGTGGTGTGTTTTGGGATATCTGTGAGATTAGTATGACTTTAGGTAGCCTGTATACAGATGGATGGGGCTCTGGTCCTGTTTTGCTGGTTATTTGCTGTGAGGTGTTTAGCACTGGAGCCAACAGGCAGTTGCGTGGGGCTGGGTCTTGGTGTTGATATGAATACCTTCAGGATGCACATCCTGATAAATATTCCCTGGGCCCGGGAAATCTCTGGTGTTCCAGCGTCCTGGACTATGTTCCCATCCCAGAGACCCAGGCCTGCCCCTTGGTCAGGGAACCAAGAGCCTGCAAGCTGCACAGTGTAACCCAATAAAATAATGGAGGGAAGAAAAGAAAGAAGCAAAAAAAGAAAAACAAAGGAAAACAAAACAAACAAACAAGAAAACAGACAAACAAATTCAGAGGAAATAGCAAGAACAGCAGTATACAAATAGCAGCAACAGCAACACAACACACCGTTACACACACCCACACCCACACACACAAACACACAGAGAAAAGAAAAAGAAAAGAAGGGAATAGACAACCAAACAAGAGAATTTTATATGAGAACAGTTGATAGGGATTATAATAATGAAAACAAAGAATGAAATATTAAGCAGAAACAGTGGCAAGAAACAACATCAACAGCAACAACAAAAAAGCTAACAGAACATAGAATATACACCTAAAAATAATTTTAAAAAAAGAAAAAAGAAAGCGAAATATAAAATGAAGAACAAAAACAAGACAAAAGCCACAAAGCAACAAAAAAGTAAAGGAAAAATATAAAAATAAAAACTTTATATATATTAAGAAAATAACAATATAAAAATTAAAAGTAGAAAATAAAAAATAAAAGATAAAAATAATAAAAGCAACAGCACCAACTGAACAAAATGAAACAAACCAACAAAGAATAATAGTAATAAGAATATTTTCCTGGGGCTGCCTCCTCAAGAGGCCTTCCAGTACATCTAGGTAGGTCTCTGGACCTGCTATGGACACTGTGTGGTCAGCTCAGACTCTGATCTGGCCCAATTCCCATGTGTATTTGCCCACAAAGTCCAGTGCTGCAAAGGCTAGACTGGTCTCAGATGTTGAAACACTCGTTGTTTATTCAGGTATTCCACAAACACAGGATTTACCCAGCCAATATTGGGTATTTAATTCATGTGCTGTTGCATGGAAAGATTTGCATTTCTCTTCCCTAGTTGCACTGCCCCTTGGGCTCAGTTTTGATTTTAACTCGACCTCAGAGTGTGTGCCACCCTCAGGCATCTGATCCTTGCCTAGGTGAGAGGGAGCAAAAGCAGTGGCTGCTTGGAGTACACCTGGGTACTCCCAGTACCTGCAGCAGCAGGAGCTGGCCTATGGGAGAAGTATCAGTCCCGCCTCACACTTGCCTCTCAACAATGGCACCTTGCTTTCCAGGAAGACCATGCTTCCTCTAGGGGCATTCCCTGCCGTGTGTCCCTTCACTCCCCTCGGCCCTTCTTTGGATCCACACAGCCAACTGTGTTTCTCTCCCCAGGTGTGTTCTTCCAACACCATACTTTAGCCTTCCAACCCTGCCAGCTTTGGCAGACTCTTGTCTCAGGCAGGGGCACCCAGGGCTGATTCCCGAGGAGGTTTTGGGGTGGGCGGCGCTCAGGCCTCTGGAGCCTACACTAGTGGAGATGACCCCACCCCAAGGGGCTGGTGGGCCCGCTCAGGTGGGAACCCCTCCCAATGCCCACAGAGGCTGAAGAAGCTGGCAGATGGGGAAGGGGTTTATAATAGTAGCTACATTCCTTGCATGATGCTGGACAATGACGCCTTGCTATAGTGTCTCAGGCTTTTTCCATAGACTTTCCCGTTTGTGGCACCCCTTGCTCCTGTCCCTTCAGGCTGTCTTTTCACAGCCAAGAGCTCTCCTCTCCCTGGGTCTGTACTCCAAACCCCTCCTTCCAACACCCAGCGCCCCTTCGCAACAGGAGACTCACGATTCATGCTGGAATGTGCAGAGCTGTGGTGTAGATCATTGATGCAGTTCTTACTTTGTCCTGCCTTCCACAGACCGTATGCTACATTCTCCTTTGATCCCCCAAAGTTCCTTTTCTGTCCCAGCTGATTTCCCCTCTGTGAGGGAGTATTTCTTAATGTGGGGATCTCTCCTTATCTTCAGCTTCCCTCAAGGGTTGCTGGTCTCTTTTTTATTCCTCTTTTCTTTTTTCTTCTTTCTTTAGTTCTTTTATGTGTCTGAAGTCTACTGCTAATGTTTAGCAAATGCTCTGTGGGAACTGTTCCATTTGTAGATGTGTTTTTGATGAACTTGTGAGGAGTGACAAATTCTGTGTCCTCTTATTCTGCCATCTTGACTCCTCCTCTGATGGTGAATCTTTAAAATCTAATTATTTTAAAATATTTTTCATATAGATTTGCACATTTATTCTTATTCTATTCTTAGGTATTTTATCTTTATTGCTATTGCAAATAAAGTCTTTTCTTACGTTATATTTTCTAAATGAATGCTAGTGTTATATATAAAAGCTATTGACTTCTACATGTTAATTTTATACTCCATTACCCTGCTGAACTCTTACATTTATTCTTGTAGTCTACCTGTTATTTTCTCCTACATGTACCAGTTATAAAATCATATTATCTGCAAATAACGATGGATCTGTTCTTCTTTGCAATTCTGTTATTTTAATATATAATGGATTTCTCTTCTTGTTTAACATGCTGACTAATAATTAAAGACAGCGATAAATAATTCAGGTAATGATGGGCACACTTGTCCTGTATCTAACATAAATTTGAATATTTTTGTGTTAATAAAGTATTCATTTCTCTTATTTTATTTAAGGTATGATTAAAATAAGAATGGTTTGCAAAGGCCTCACTGCAGAAATAATAAAATTTTATTACACACATAGTAAATAATATTAATATATTTCCTAATGTTCATTATTGGGTTTCTGGAGTAAGCTTTATTGGCAATGTTGTGTAATTCTTTAATATATTGTTATATTGCCAGTGTTTTACTAAGAGTTTTGTGTTAATATTCATAAGGAATGTTGGTCTGCAATTTTCAATTTTTGTTCAGTCTTTGTGGTCTTTCACTAACAATGAGAAGCTTGCTTCAAAGAAAGAACTAAAAACAATCTTTCTTTATTTAACTCTGAAACATCATAAATATCACTGAGATAAACAGCTGCTTAAAGCTTTGGTTTAAATTCTCTATGATATAATTTTAGCCTGTTGGATTGTTTTGGCAAAGGATAAAATTTTCAATATTCTTATTCTACAGAAATTAATTTCTTTAGGTGTTTCACCACTTCTGGAGAAAGATTGAGCAAATATGTTCTCCTAAAGAAAGTAGATTTATGTAAGTTATTTTTCTGTGTGTATTCGGTTTCTGTATTGCTGTGGTTATTTCCCTCTTATCACTTCATGTTTGCTATATTCATGCTTTCTCTTTTAATGTTATATAAATTATTGGATTTTTCACAGAATGTGTTTTGTATTTACTTACTAGATATACAAATTTCTTTCCAATTTATTTATGTAATTTATATGTAATAATTTCCTAAATTTCCTTCCCTTCAATATGTTTTATTCCATTTCAAATTTCTAATATTGCATACTTTATGCTTTTGATTTTATTGTGAATGAATATATTTATTTGATGTTAAGTAATTTCTTCTTAACACTGTCTAGCTCTTTTATATTTTCTCATTCTCATTATTTGTGAGATATATGCAGTTTCTGCCTTATTTCCACTTTGACGTAAAAGGTCATTAAGAGAGAATTATTATTTAATTTCAGAAAGGGTTATTTTAAAATTTTTTTTCAAAATTTTGGTCAGTATGGAAGTTCCATGGTCACGTGATAAGAATGTGTATTGTCTATTTTCAAAATGCAGAGATAGAAATATATGACTTAGCATAAACTTTGCAATTATATTTTTTCAATTTCCTATAACTATACTTCATCTTTCATATTTGATCTGTGAGACTCAGAAAATTGGAATGGAAGTATATTAATATTTGTGTGTTTATCGCTATTCCTCCTTGCATATCCTGTAGGATTTGCTTTATGACTGTTGATACTATGTCCTTTTATGGATAGCTATTCATATGTTTTTTTTTTTTCTTTTTTAAAAAAATTATTGAAGTATAGTTGACTTACAATATCATGTAGGTTTCAGGTGTATTCATAATGTTTTATCTTCATTTTGAATTACATTTTTAACCATTCATAATTGTACTTCAGAATATTGTTTAATGATTTGGGGATTAATTATACCTTATCTTCCATTAGTTTGTGACCCCACATTTGTTTATGTTTGCATTTGACTAGTACAACTTTTCTCACACTTCTATTTTCAATCTTTCTACATCAAGTTGCTTCAGAAGTGCCCTGTGTATATTATAAAGTTGAGCTTTGAATTGTGCTCCAATTTTATTTTTGTCTTACAATTGACGAATGAGTCCCATTTATTTTCACATTGTTAAAAATAAACAGATATATTAAAAAATTTAGTGTTTTTTGAGCAAAAATCAATTGTACTCAAGCAGCACCAAACCAGTAGTTAGGAGCACTCCACCAACAGGAGCTGGGGACAGACTTTTATATAGAAAAGGTGAAAGCAAAGTAAAGAAATTATTGATTGGCTATAGCTTAAAGCCTAGTTGTTTGTGATTTATTGTCTTCAGGTTTTGACTTGATAAACTTAAGGCATTTACAGCCTTAGATTTTGGTTTGCTTATATAGTTTGCCATGGCATTAGATCCACCTCAGTCTAATAATTGCCTAGTTTAATTAATTTAACAACAGATATGATAAAATGTTAGATATTATCTTAATTTTGTTTCAGTTTATAACTGATATTATATTTTTCAAAGTTTTACACTCTCTGATATGTTTGGCTTTTGTTTCTTTATTTTTACTTATACTCAGAAAGATTTTTGTGTAATTTTTGTAATTACCTTAATAATGATAACTCTATATAATATTATTAGGTCTCTTTATTTTTGACAAATGCTGTTTATTTGCATTCTCAAACTATGTTCTTGGTACTCCTGAAGAAGTCCTGATGGTGTTGAAATTCTGCCATCTGCAGGAACATGGCTGAACCTAGAGAATATTATGCTTAGTGAAGAAGTCAGACAGAGAAAGACAAACACTGTATGATATCATTTATATGTGGAATGTAAAAAAAGTACAAAATAATCTTACAGTAAAACAGAAACAGACTCATAGATATAGAAAACACACCAGGATACCAGAAGGGGTAGCAGAGAGGGGAGGGGCAAGTTAGGTTCATGGGATTAAAAGATACACACTACTATGTGTAAAATAGATAAGCAACAAGAATATATTGTATAGCACAGGGAATTATAGCTATTATTTTGTAGTAACTTTTAATGGAGTATAATCTGTAAATATACTGAATCTCTATGTTGTACAACTGAAAATAATATAATATTGTAAATCAAATATATTCAATTTTAAAAACATGTTCTTGACACTCTTTAGAATCCCAAGACACTCTTGAAGAGTTTGTTGTGTTAAAACTATTTGAAAGCCCTAGCCAGGGCAGTCAGAGAGGAAAAAAGAAATAAAAGGAATCCAAATTGGAAAAGAGGAAGTAAAACTGTCATTGTTTGCAAATGACATGATACTATACATAGAGAATCCTAAAGATGCCACCAAAATCTACTAGAGATAATCAATGAATTTAGTAAAGTTGCAGGATACACAGAAATCTCTTGCATTCCCATACACTTACAACAAAAGATCAGAAAGAGAAATTTAGGAAACAATCCTATTCACCACTGCAACAAAAAGAATAAAATACCTAGGAAATAATCTACCTAAGGAAGCAAAAGCCCTGTATGCAGAAAACTATAAGATGCTGATGAAAGAAATCAAAGATGACACAACCAGATGGAGAGATATACCATGTTCTTGGATTGGAAGAATCAATATTGTGAAAAAGACTATACTACCCAAGCAATCTAGAGATTCAATGCAATCCCTATCAAATCACGAACAAAATTTTTCACAGAACTAGAAGGAAATATTTTACAATCAGTATGGAAACACAAAAGATCCCAAATAGCTAAAGCAATCTTGAGAAAGAAAAACGGAGCTGGAGGAATCAGGATCCCTGACTTCAGACTTACTACAAAGTTACAGTAATCAAGTCAGTATGGTACTGGCACAAAAAACAGAAATATAGATCAATGGAATGAGTTAGAAAGCCCAGAGATAAAACCATACACCTATGGTCATCTAATCTATGACAGAGGCAAGAATATACAATGGAGCAAAGACAGTGTCTTCAATAAGTGGTGCTGGGATAAATGGATGGTTACATGTAAAGAAATGAAATTAGAACACTCTCTAACACCATACACAAAAATAAACTAAAAACGGATCAAAGACCTAAATGTAAAGCCCAACACTATAAAACTCTTAGAGGAAAACATAGGCAGAACACTCTTTGACATAAATTGCAGCAAGATCTTTTTTGATCCACCTCCTAGAGTAATGAAATAAAAATAAAAATAAACAAATGGAACCTAATTAAACTTAAAAGCTTTTGCACAACAAAGGAAACCATAAGCAAAACAAAACGACAACATTTAGAATGGGAGAAAATGTTTGCAAATGAAGCAACTGACAAGGGATTACTCCAAAATATACAAACAGCTCATGCAGCTCAATATCCAAAACCAAATAATACAATAAAAAATAGGGGGGGGGAGATCTAAATAGACATTTCTCCATAGAAGACATGCAGATGGCCAAGAGGCACATGAAAAGGTGCTCAACATCACCAAATATTAGAGAAATACAAAGCAAAACTTCAATGAGGTATCACTTCACACTGGTCAGAATGCCCATTATCAAAAAAATCTACAAACAGGAAATGCTGCAGAGTGTGTGGAGAAAAGGGAACCCTCTTGCACTTTGGTGAATGTAAATTCATACAGCCACTATGGAGAACAGTATGTAGGTTTCTTATAAAACTGAAAATAGAACTACCATATGACTTAGGAATCCCACTCTTGGGCATATACCCTGAAAAAACCATAATTCAAAAAGACACATGCACCCCAGTGTACAATGCAGCACTATTTACAATAGCCAGGACATGGAAGCATCCTAAATGCCCAATCAACAGAGGAATGGATAAAGAAGATGTGGTATATATATACAATGGAATATTACTCAGCCATAGGAAGGATTGAAATTGGGTCATTTGTAGAGACATGGATGGACCTAGAGACTGTCTTACAGAGTGAAATCAGAAAGAGAGAAGCAAATATCGTATATTAACACATATATGTGGAATCTAAAAAAAATGATATAAATGATCTTATTTGCAAAGCAGAAATAGAAGCACAGATGTAGGGAACAAACATATGGATACCAAGAGGAGAGGGTGGTGGGATGATTTGGGAGATGGCGATTGACATATATACACTGTTGATACTATGTATAATATAGATAACTAATGAGAGCCTACCGTATAGCACAGGGAACTCTACTCAATGCTCTGTGGTGACCTAAATGGGAAGGAAATCCAAAAAAAGAAGGGATATATATGTATAAATATAGCTGATTCACTTTGCTGTACAGTAGAAACTAACACAACATTGTAAAGCAACTATACTCCAATAAAAATTTTTAAAAACTATATTTATAAAAACTCTAATATATTGTTTACTTTTTTACTCTCATTCTATCATGCATGTTGTGTGAAGTTTTCCAAAGCCTACAGACTGTGTGATGAAGAAACAATTTAGATGCAGAAGGAGATATGAGCATCCAACTCTCTTCTCTTAAGTCAGTTATTTAGGGATTTGCAAAATGTAGAACAATACCACTACTCACTGATTGCTTTGCGTTTTTAGACATTGTAATTTTCAGAAGTTTATGTTATTTATGTTAATATGCAATGGATATTTCATGGTTATTTTAAGCAAATTAATAACAGTAATTTATCAGTTTTAAATTTTAATATAATAGCTATTCATAGATATAATCTATATACATAAAAGTTATGTGTGCTTTTTCATAATTTTAATAGTGTGAAAGTGTCCTGAAACCAAAAATTTGGGAACTATTTTCCTATTGATGTGATAAAAATCATATATAAAGCATATATACTTTTTTTATATTTTTCTTCTCTCTCCTTTTTATCTCTTCCATAACGTAGATTTATTAAATAATATTTTCTTACTGCTTACACCAGTACTGTCAATATGTTTATACATCTATATTTTGTTTTGTCAGCTTTAAATAGTAGTCTATTACTTTCAGCTAATACACACCAGTCAGCGTAAATAATCTACTTCCTACCTTCTTTCCTAGTCAGCTTCCACATTTTACAAGTTATAATATTTTTACATTGTTAATGCAACTGCATTTCATTATGTTCTGTCACCCTAACAACTAACCTTGCTTAAATTTTTATTCCATAGTTAAATAAATACATTCACTGAATACCAACAGTTTTTTTGATGGAATTCCCTGGTCATTGGCTGAAATTCAACCTTTTGAAATTTCCTTAAGAAGACTCAGAAGAATATTCCCTTAGTTCTTGCATGTTCAAAGTTGTTTGTAGCTTTGGTGCTTTTATGGGCCCGTTTGATGTTATAAAATCCTTGGGTTACATTCATTTTTCCTTAAAGTATTTTGAATTTCTGATTCAAAAATTTTTATATCTGCATATATTTGTTTATGGGTGTTTAATTTGTGTTGAATTATTACATTATATTTTTCTTTACTTTCTGTTTATTTGGAGGTAGGTTTTTATCAGCTGAAACATTTAATTTTGATATTCTCTTTTCTTCTTATAGGAGCTTTCTTAGGTTATAGACTTTTTTAAAAGCTGTATTAGCACTAACATTTGTATGACAATAAGAATGAGGGTTTGGAGTGGCTAAGTATGTTTCTTCATTTTAATGATCTTTTAGGTTAGTATAGCAATGTACAGTTTATTTAGTCAAAGTTGGTCTTTTTTTTTTTTTCGGTAGGGAGAGTTTAGTGTCTTTTCTAATTTTCTGATGTCCTTTGTTTTTGTAGAACACTTACAATATTGTTCTTTCCCTTCATTGCCAAATTCCAAACAGGAATTAACTTTTTGTCTAACAGAAGTGGTGCTTTCCTGTAACTGCCTTCTTGCTTTCTGTGTCCTGTAAATCACTTCCTTTAGATTTTTTTTTTTTTTTGGTGTTGTTTTTTGTAGCCCATGCTCTGATCTATATGTTCTCATATATATATATATTTTTCAGTATCTTTGCACTCAACCCAGAGCCTGCTCTTGCTGGGGTAATTTTGTCTCTTTTCCACCATTCTAAAGCTCTCTGTGTCCCTATTTATCTGCACAGGTAAGAGCTCTATAACTAAAATGGCTAGAAGGTAGTTTGATATCCCAGTTATTCTGAAGGACTTGGTAATATGTGGTTTTATTTGCTCCCTCTCTTGAACTATATGGGTCTTTTGGAGGATGTATGCAGAGATTCAGGTTTAAATATTAATCAACGCTATGGAAACTTTCCCCCTTGAGGATTTTTAAGAGTTTGTTTCTCTGTTATTTGGTGTTTAAATGCTTCTATGGACCAATTTGAAGCTGTCCAGATTTTTCCTCTTTTATAAGTGACATGGTAATTTTCATAGCTTCCCAAAGATTTATGTTTTTCATTTTGAATTCCATTCCTTTTTTTAAAGGACATATGCCATTATTGGCTGTTCAGGGTTATTTTGTTCTAACACATTGTGTGCAATGTCTTATGTGGATTCAATGCTTCTTTTTGTCTGGATAGATATCTGGAATTATATTTAAACATTTTTCCTATCCCATTATCTCTATATTCTTTTTGGGGGCTGAATACAGGAATAACTCCTCTTCTTCCCTCTTCTGTGTCTCCTTTACTTTCACACTATTACCACACTCACAATACTTTACTTCTGGTCACCAAATGTATGGAGGTTTTTCTCCACCAAGCAATTTTCTGTGACACCAGCTAGGTGTCCTACAATCCATCTAAATCCTGACACTATCTACTGGAAGTAGCATCGGATTCCACAGGTTAAAGGCTCAGTCTTATAAGACTGCCCATCCCTGCCTCACTTCAAATACCAGTCTCAAATTCAAGTTATTAGCTGTACTTCTAACCAACTGGCTATACATTGGAGATTTCAACAACCCCCTCCTTGGGTTTGATTAATTTGCTAGAATGGCTCACAGAACTCATGGAAACACTTATTTACATTTACCAGTTTATTAAAGTATATAATAAAAAATACAGATGAACAGTAAAATAAAAAGTTACGTAAGACTAGGTCTGGAAGTGTCCGGAGTGCAGAAGGTTCTGTCCCCGTGGAGTTGGGGGTGCATCAACCTCTAGTATGTATATGTTCACCAGTCTGGAAGTTTTCCAAGCCTCTGTGCTATTGGAATTTGTATGGAACCTTCTTCACATAGACATGATCAATTATTAACTTCATTTCAAGCTCCTCTTTCCTCTCTGGAGGGTAAGGGGTGGGACTGAAAATTCCAAGCTCCTAATTAATGACATGGTCTTTCTGGTGACCAGCTTCCATCCAGGAGCCATCTAGGAGCCCACCCAGAGTCACCTCATTAGAACAAAAGTTGCTTTTAGTGCTCTTATTACTTAGGAATTTACAAAATATTAGGAGCCCTGTGTCAGGGATAGGGTCAAAGACCAAATATTAAAACACGATGTGCTCATAGTGTTCTTATCACTTAGGAAATTACAAGGGTTTTAGGAGCTCTCTGACAGGAACTGGGGGCAGAGAGCAATGTATATTTTCTATTATCTCACAGCAGGGATTATTATTATGCAAGTAAAAGAATCTTGCCTTTCTTCTCTTTCATTTTCTCACCAATCCTAAATGTTTTTTCTTTATTTTTAATTTAATTTTGCTCATTTTTCACAGTTTTGTCTTCTAAGTTTCTTTTCTGGAGTACCACTTCTAAACTGCATTTTCAATTTTATTCATATTCACGTGTGAATTGTCTTTTTTTGTTTGTTTTGTTTTCTCTTCTACTTATATTTTGGTTCTGGCAGCTAAGGTTTAATCTACTTTTGGTGTCTAATTGTCTGTTCCCTGATTTGCTGCATTTATTTTTGTGTTCTTCCTTTCTAGGAGCTATAGCTTACTTTTCATTTATTTATGATAGAATTTATACTCAGATTTTTTATTGGCCTAATAACAACCTTTTTCTGATCCTGCTCATTTTCTCTATTTTTTCTTATAATATTTTAATGCTCTACTCTTTGCTTTTTCATTAATAATTTTTGAATGAATTAGGTTTTTCTGAACCAGCTATTTGAAAGAGGTTCTTCCAAGAACCTCTTGCAAATAGTGAAGAACCTGTTGAAATAGTGTTCTATGTTAGTTTACACAGCACAAAAACTTTATTAATGTTTTCTGCCACAAAGATAACCTGTTTTTTGCAATTGTAGCTATTACGTGAATATTTATGTAGCCATGCCACTGCAGTTTCTCTGTACTAATCTAGATTCAGAGATGACTCTGTCACCTATAATTGAGACATTACATCTTCAATTCTGTACCTATTGTAGCAAACCAGGAATACTGCTTTAGCAATCTGGATGTGTCTCTCACCATTAGAAAGTATAATTTTACTGTAACCTTCTTATAAATAGTCACGAGCTCCTCTCACCTTTGAGTTATCTCTCTGTGACTTTTAATCTACACTTGCTCTTGGGACTTTCTAGGTCATCGGAGGCACATCTGGTTTACTTAAATATAGCTTTAACTCTGGGAAATGTACTTGTCTTAATTTTACCCAAGGTATTTTTCCTGTTTCTTTTTTTCATTTTCCTTTTGACTTTTAAAGATTTTCCAGGAAAAGCAAAAATTGACAACTATTCACAACCATCTACACACCCTAGGCCCTGGCATACATGTTATTCCTGATGAAGACACATGATTGGATTTATTTGTAGTCATTCCTTTGTAAATAAATTTACTTTTTGTTCTTATAACTTTCAGGATGTACCATAATCTATGATGTTCTGTGATTTGTTTTGGTTGTTTACGTTTCTTGTTTGTTTGTTGTATACCTTTACAGTGGAGGTTTTCTTCAATTTACATGACAAATAATAAAATGTTTATTTATGACAAATTGTCAGTAATTCTAACTCTTAATTTGAACTCTCCCATATTTTTTCCCTTGTATAACTTTATAAAAATTTCTAGGGCTTCCCTGGTGGCGCAGTGGTTGAGAATCTGCCTGCCAATGCAGGGGACATGGGTTTGAGCCCTAGTCTGGGAGGATCCCACATGCCGTGGAGCGACTAGGCCCGTGAGCCACAATTGCTGAGCCTGCGCGTCTGGAGCCTGTGCTCCGCACCAGGAGAGGCCATGATAGTGAGAGGCCCGCGCACCGTGATGAAGAGGGGCCCCCACTTGCCACAACTAGAGAAGAGCCCTCGCACAGAAACGAAGACCCAACACAGGCATAAAAAAAAAAATTTCTATTACAAGAATGATAGATGTTCCCATTCTCTTTTTCTGTTTCAATCTTAATTTACACATTATCCTATTTAAACCTCTGAACTTCATTCTGTAAGATTTTATGAGTATAGTTTTTATTTCACTATTTATGTCTTCATGTGTTTCTAGTTTATTATTTAACATGTCCATTGAGACTTATTTGTAATTCAATTGCTTGACTTTAAATATTTATTTTTATTTTTTCTTCAGGTTTGCTCACATTTATTCTTTATTTTTTAATAAATCATAGCCACAAGTTAATTTATTTAATCTTCTATGACTATTTACATAAGATCAATAATTTTGAAAGATTTATGAGGAGAGAAATGGGACTTTTTTGTTTTCTTTCTGACCTTAAAACTTGTAATATGTTATCCAATGACAGTGAGCTATTCTAAATTTTATCATTTGATTTAATTTTCTAGATTTCACTTTTTCTTCTTAGAAAAACATCCCAGGTGCCATTTCAATACAACATGCAATATAGTCTAAAAATTGTACAAATTCATTTAAAATGACACAAAGACTGAAGCAACTTAAAACCCTGTGTTATCTTGCAAGTTTCATAACATATCTCTTAGGGATTCATCGCCACCTATAAAAGGCCATGATAATGAATCAAAGGATCAAAAGCCTAGTTCCTTAAATTTGAAAACTGCCCAAAATAATTTAAATGACTTATGGGCAGTAGCAAGTTAACCTTTCTTTCCTTTTTTTTTTTTTGTTTATTTATTTTTTTTACATATTTATTGGAGTATAACTGCTTCACAATGTTGTGTCAGTTTCTGCTGTACAACACAGTGAATCAGCCATATGTATACATATATCCCCAAATCCCCTCCCCCTTAAGCCTCCCTCCCACCATCCCTATCTCATCCCTTTAGGTAGTCACAAAGCATCGAGTTGATCTCCCTGTTCTATGCAGCAGCTTCCCACTAGCCATCCATTTTACATTTGGTACTGTATATATGTCAATGTTAATCTCTCACTTCATCCCAGCTTCCCCTACCCCCACTGTGTCCTCAAGTATGTTCTATAAGTCTGCATTTTTATTCCTATCCTGCACCTAGGTTCATAAGTACTGCTTTTTTAGTTTCCATATATATGCATTAGCATATGGTTTTTGTTTTTCTCCTTCTGACTTATTTCACTCTGTGTGACAGACTCTAGGTCCATCCACCTCATGACAAATAACTCAATTTCATTCTTTTTTATGGCTGAGTTATATTCCATTGCATATATGTGCCATATCTTCTTTATCCATTCATCTGTTGATGGATATTTAGGTTGCTTCCATATCCTGGCTATTGTAAATAGTGCTGCAATGAACACTGTGGTACATGTTTCTTTTTGAATTATGGTTTTCTATGCCCAGGATTGGGATTGCTGGGTATATGGTAGTTCTATTTTTAGTTTTTAAGAAACCTCCATACTGTTCTCCATAGTGGCTGTATCAATTTACATTCCCACCAACAGTGCAAGAGGGTTCCCTTTTCTCCACACTCTCTCCAGCATTTATTGTTTGTAGATTTTTTGATGATGGCCATTCTGACTGATGTGAGGTGATACCTCAGTGTAGTTTTGATTTGCATTTCTTTAATGACTAGTGATGTTGAGCATCCTTTCATGTGTTTGTTGGCAGTCTGTATATCTTCTTTGGAGAAATGTCTATTTAGGTCTTCTGCCCATTTTTGGTTTAGGTTCTTTGTTTTTTTGATATTGAACTGCATGAGCTGCTTGTGAATTTTGGAGATTAACCTTTTGTCAGGTGCTTCATTTGCAAATACTTTCTCCCATTCTGAGGGTTTTCAATGTCTTTTTATCTTGTTCATGGTTTCTTTTGCTGTGTAAAACCTTTTAGGTTTCATTAGGTCTCATTTGTTTATTTTTATTTCCATTTCTCTAGGAGGTGGGTCAAAAAGGATCTTGCTGTGATTTATGTCATAGAGTGTTCTGCCTGTTTTCCTCTGAGAGTTTTATATTGTCCTGGCTTACATTTAGGTCTTCAATCCATTTTGAGTTTATTTTTGTGTATGGTGTTAGGGAGTGTTCTAATTTCATTCTTTTCCATGTAGCTGTCCATTTTTCCCAGCACCACTTATTGAAGAGGCTGTCTTTTCTCCATTGTATATTCTTGCCTCCTTTATCAAAAATAAGGTGACCATATGTGTGTGGGTTTATCTCTGGGCTTTTAATCCTGTTCCATTGATCTATATTTCTGTTTTTGTGCCAGTACCATACTGTCTTGATAAGTGTAACTTTGTAGTATAGTCTGAAGTCAGGGAGCCTGATTCCTCCAGCTCTGTTTTTCTTTCTCAAGATTGCTTTGTTGATTTGGTTCTTTTGTGTTTCCATACAAATTGTGAAATTTTTTGTTTTAGTTCTGTGAAAAATGCCTTCATAGTTTGATAGGGATTGCACTGAATCTGTAGATTGCTTTGGGTAGTATAGTCATTTTCACAAGGTCGATTCTTGCAATCCAAGAACATGGTATATCTCTCTCTTTGTATTATCTTTAATTTCTTTCATCAGTGTCTTATATTTTTCTGCATACAGGTCTTTTGTCTCCTTAGGTAGGTTTATTCCTAGGTATTTTATTCTTTTTGTTGAAATGGTAAATGGGAGTGTTTTCTTAATTTCACTTTCAGATTTTTCATCATTAGTGTATAGGAATGCAAGGGATTTTTGTGCATTAATTTTGTATCCTGCTACTTTACTTAATTCATTGATTAGCTCTAGTAGTTTTCTGGTAGCATCTTTAGGATTTTCTATGTATAGTATCACGCCATCTGCAAACAGTGACAGCTTTATTTTTCTCTTCTGATTTGGATTCCTTTTATTTCTTTTTCTTCTCATTGCTGTGGCTAAAACTTCCAAAATTATGTTGAATAATATTGGTGAGAGTGGAAAACCTTGTCTTGTTCTTGATCTTAGAGGAAATGGTTTCAGTGTTTCACCATTGAGAATGATGTTGGCTGTGGGTTTGTCATATATGACTTTTATTATGTTGAGGTAAGTTCCCTCTATGCCTAGTTTCTGGAGGGTTTTTATCATAAATCGGTGTTGAATTTTTTTGAAAGCTTTTACTACATCTCTTGAGATGATCATATTGTTTTTATCCTTCAATTTGTTAATATGGTTTATCACATTGATTGATTTTCATATATGGAAGAATCCTTGCATTCGTGGGATAAACCCCACTTGTTCATGGTGTATAATCCTTTTAATGTGCTGTTGGATTGTGTTTGCTAGTATTTTGTTGAGGATTTTGGGTCTGAGTTTATCAGTAATATTGGCCTGTAGTTTTCTCTCTTTGTGATATCTTTTTCTGGTTTTGGTATCAGGGTGATGGTGGTCTCATAGAATGAGTTTCGGAGTGTTCCTCCCTCTGTTATATTTTGGAAAAGTTTGAGAAGGATAGGCGTTAGCTCTTCTCTAAATGTTTGATAGAATTCACCTGTGAAGCCATCTGGTCCTGGGCTTTTGTTTGTTGGAAGATTTTTAATCACAGTCTCAGTTTCAGTGCTTGTGATTTGTCTGTTTATATTTTCTATTTCTTCCTGGTTCAGTCTCAATAGGTTGTGCTTTTCTAAGAATTTGTCCATTTCTTCCAGGTTGTCCAATTTATTGGCATATTGTTGCTTGTAGTAATCTCTCATGATCCTTTGTATTTGTGCAATGTCAGTTGTTACTTCTCCTTTTTCATATCTAATTCTATTGATTTGAGTATTCTCCTTTTTTTTTTTGATAGTCTGGCTAATGGTTTATCAATTTTGTTTATCTTCTCAATGAACCAGCTTTTAGTTTTATTGATCTTTTCTATTGTTTTCTTCATTTCTTTTTTCATTTATTTCTGATCTGGTCTTTATGATTTCTTTCCCTCTGCTAAATTTGGGGTTTATTCCTTTTTCTTTCTCTAATTGCTTTAATTGTAAGGTTAGGTTGTTTATTTGAAATGTTTCTTGTTTCTTGTGGTAGGATTGTATTGCTATAAACTTCCCTCTTAGAACTGCTTTTGTTGCATCCCATAGGTTTTGGGATGTCGTGTTTTCATTGTCATTTGTTTCTAGGTTTTTTTTGATTTCCTCCTTCATTTCTTCAGTGATCTCTTGGTTATTTAGTAGTGTATTGTTTAGCCTCCATGTGTTTGTGTTTTTTACAGATTTTTTCCTCTAATTCTATTGATTTTTTAACTGTGTTTTAAGTTACTTTTTTAATGCTCCCTGTAAATATTAAAATATGCATCTAAATTTATCCCAATCTAGTAAAGGTAGATATACTGAATTTTGTTGCTATATGGTTTTACTTTACCTCTTCTCCTTGTTGCTATTTTTACCATATATATTACATCTTATGTTACAAATCTGACAATACAGTATTACAGATATTGCTTTATAAAATTTTATGTTTATAAGGAAATTAAGAGAAAAATATGTTCACACAAAATCCATTTGCTCTTAAACTCTTCCTGCTGATTCAAGTTACCATTAGTGTCATTTACTTTCACCTAAATGCCTTATTTTCGTATTTGTTGAAGGCAGTTATTTAACTAATGAAATATTTAACTTTTTGTTTATCCTGAAATTCATTATTTCACCTTCTTTTTTGAAGAATAATTTTGCTGAATATAGCATTCTTTTTTTAAAAAATTATTAGCTTTTCCCCAGTTTTATTGAGATATAATTGAAATAAAATGTTATATGAATCTAAGGTGTATAACTAAATGAATTGATGTATGCATATATTGAGAAATGATTATCACAATAGTTAACAGCCATCACCTCAAATAGTTACAATTTTCTTCTTTTAATGAGAAATTTTAAGATTTACTCTCTTAGCATCTTTCAAATATAAAACACAGTATTATTAATTATAGTTACCATGCTGTATATTACATCCCCAGGTCTTACAATTTAACAGGAAATTTGTACCTTTTGATCACCTTCAACCATTTCTGCTAACCCTCATCCCTTGCCTATGTCAGCCACCAATCTGTTCTCTGTTTTTATGAGTTCAGAATTTTTTTAGATCCCACATATAAGCAAGATCATACAGTATTGTTTTTCTCTGTCTGACTTATTTCACTTAGCAAAAAGTCCTCAAGATCCATGTTGTTGCAAATGGCAGAATTTCCTTCCTTTTGTGGTGAATAATATTCTGTTTTGTGTGTGTTTGTGTGTTGTGTATCTCACAATTTCTTTACCCATTCATTGATTGATGGACACAATTTATTTTTTCATGTCTTGGCTGTTGTAAGTAATGCTTCAATAAATATGGGGTGCATATATCTGTTTGAGATGGTGATTTTATTTCCTTCAGATATACAGTTGACCCTTGAACAACACAGAAGTTAATCTGCATATAACTTATAGTCAGCCCTCTGTGTCCTCTCCTTTCGTGGGTTTAAACAACCATGGGCCCTGTGGTACTGTAGTATTTACTACTGAAAAATACCCACATATAAGTAGATCTGGGCAGTTTATCCCCATGTTGTGCAAGGGTCAACTGTATATCCAGAATTGGAGTTCCTGGATCATATGGCAGTTATACTTTTTAATTTTTTGAGGAAACATCATACTGTTTCTATAATGGCTGCACCACTTACATTTCCATAAATAGTTCACAAGGGTTCCCTTTTCTCCACATCCTTACTGGCATTCATTTCTTGTCTTTTGGATGATACTCATTCTAACAGATGTAAAGTGATATCTCATTTTGGTTTTGATTTGCATTACACTGATGATTAATGATGTCAAACATACTTTCATGTACCTGTTGAACATTTGTATGTCTTCTTTGGAAACATGGCTATTCAGCTTCTCTGCACCATTTTCAATTCGATTTTTTTAAACTATTGAGTTGTGTGAGATCTTTATATATTTTGGATATCAACTCCTTATCATATATATATATACAATTTTCAAATACTTTCTGCCATTCTGTAGGGTACCTCTTCATTCTGCTGATTTTTAAAAAAATATATTTATGTGCTCCCAAGTTTGGTGCATAAATGTAAACCTATGGACACCAAGGGGGGAAAGTGGTGGGGGTGGGTGGTGGTCAGATGAATTGGGAGATTGGTATTGACATATATACCCTAATATGTATAAAATAGATAACTACAAAGAAAAAAATAAAATAAATCAGAAATTCAAAAATAAAATATATTTACAAATGTTATATCCTCTTGTTGGATTGACCCCTTTATCATCATATAATGATCTTTTGTCTCGTACTACAATCTTTGAAAGTCTATTTTGTCTGATATAAGTATAGTTACTGCTGCATTATTTTCGTTTTCAATTGCATGGAATATCTTTTTATCCCTTCACTTTCAGTCTGCGTGTGTCCTTAAACCTGAATTAAGTGTCTTGCAGCATATAGTCTAGTCTTACACTTTTATCCATTCAATCATTCTATGTCTTTTGATTGGAGAATTTAGTCTATTTACATTCAAAGTAATTATCGAAAGTTAGGCATTTACTCTTGCCATTTTTAAAATCATTTTCTCCCTGTTTTTTAATCCCCTTTTACCTTTCTGCTTTTCCTGCTCTCTTCCTTGTAATATAATTTTATGAAATGGTATTCTTAGATTCCTTTCTCTTTATCTTTTGAGACTGTATTATAGGTTTTTGTTTTGTGGTTATGATGAGGCTTATATAAAATATACTTATAACAGTCTATTTTAAGCTGATAATATCTTAACTTCAAATGCATAGTAAAGCTCTACCTTTTTGCTCCCCCTAGATTTGTTTTTGATGTCACAATTTACATCTTTTCACCTTGAATACCCATTAACAAATTATTGTATTTATAGTTATTTTTAATACTTGTCTTTTAACCTCCATATTAGATTTATAAGTGTTCTACCCACCAGCATTACACCATTACAGTATTCTGAATTTAACTACCTATTTACCTCTATCATTGAGATCCACACTTTCATGTTATTTCTTGTTACTAAATAATTTATTTTTGTTTTGGCTTGAAAAATTCCCTTTAACATTTCTCATAAGTTGGTCTATTGGTAACGCAATTCTTCAGCTTTTGGTTGTCTGGAAAACTCTTTATCTCTCCTTCAATTCTGCAGGACAGTTTTGCTGGGTAGAGTATTATTGTTTGGCTTTTTAAAATTTTCTTTCAGCACTTTGAATATATTATGTCATTCCCTTCTTGCCTGCCTAGTTTCTGCTGAAAAATGTGCATAAAGTCTTGGGGGTGGGTTCCCTTGTACATAAAATGTTGTTTTTCTCTTACTGCTTTTAAATTCTTTACTTGTCTTTAACTTTTTCAATTTCCTTGTGTCTTAGTGTGGGTCTCTGTGTTCATCTCATTTGGAATTCTATGGACTTCATGTATCTGGTTGTCTGTTTCTTTCTCTAAGTTAGGGAAATTTTCAGCCATCATTTCTTTGAATAAACTTTCTGCCTCTTTCTCTCTATATTCCCCTTCTGAGACCCTTATAGGGTAAATATTGGTCTGCTTGATGGTGTCCCATAAGCCACTTGAGCTATCATCACTCTTTCAGTCTTCTTGCTCTTCTGATTGGATACATTCTATTTCCCTGTGTTTGAGATCACTGACACTTTCTTCCACACCATCTAGTTTTCTGTTGAATCCTTCTATTGAATTTTTTAGTTCAGTTATTGTATTCTTCAGCTTTGTGATTTCTGTTTAGTACTATCTTTTTCTTTTTTCTCTTTATTGAAATTCTCACTTTGTTCAAGTATTGTTCTCCTGACATTGGGGAACATCTTTATAACCATTATTTTGAGCTCTTTAAGAGGTAAATCACTATTTCCACTTAATTAACGTCTGTTTCTGGAGTTTTATCTTGTTCTTTTGTTTAGAATATATCCCTCTGTTTCTTCCTTTTTCTTGACCCTCTGTGTTTTTCTCTGCACCTTTGATAAAACAGGCACTTCTTCCAGTCTTTATGGAGTGGTCTTGTGTAGGAGATGAACCTCATCTTTCAGTGTGGCCCAAGCTCTGGATGTCTCTCAAACCTTTATGATTATCCAAGGTGTCTTCTTTTTTGTGTCTCCCAGTCCTTGAGGGTGTGCCAAGACCTGTCAGTGTCACAAAGGGAATAACCTTACTCAGCATCTAGATGCAGGCTAATTGGAGGCTGGACCCTTGGGCAGCTTTTAAAGTATAAAACTAGACCTCTTTCAGGGAAAGACTGGAAGATGGGTGTTTCTGTCTGCTCTCTCTGTGCTGAGCTCTAGGGGGATAGCCAATTAAGAACTGTTTCTTTGTTTCCTACAGTCCCACCGGACTAGGAAATTCAAGCCCCATGGATCACCAGAGCCAAGAGATTAAGAGTTAAATTGCTTGGGTGGCAGTTGCAAAAGCCAGGGCACCAGACATAAGCACAATGTCCTTCCAGGGAGATCCTAGCAAGCTGGAGTGGACCAGAGGGAGAATGTGAAGTTGATGCTCCCTCGCCTCCCTGGTCTTCTGGAAGTATCACAGCCAGCCCCAAGATGTATGCTAAATATATCTGACCCTCAGGAAGCAGTTTTTGAATTATGTAAATAGGCATCTTTCAGGGAAAGACTGGGAGATGGGCATTTCTGACTGCTCCCTCTGGGCTGAAATTTAGGGGATAGCCAGAGTACATACTTGGGAGCCTGTTAAGAATTTTTGCTTTGTTTTCTAGTCTTTCAGGTCCCTTGGTAGCTGCTTTGAAGTATATTTCTCTGCTAAACCCAATATCTGGCCATTCAGTGTCAATTTCTATTAACTTTTCTTCTCCTTGTATATGTCCCACTTGCTTCTTCCTTTGCATGTTCATGTAAGTGTTGCTGTTGTTACTGAAAAATGAATCCGTTCAATAATGTATTTAGTTTTTCTAGAGAGTGATTATTTTTCCTCTGATTTTTTTTTCTTTTAGTTTTTTTTTTTAACTTGACTGGAAAAAATATAAAATACACACACACACACACACACACACACACACACAAATATATATTTAAATCCTGGCTTCTTGAGAGTTGTTCCAGAGTCTGTATTAGTTAACATTCAGACAATGATTTTTAAGGGGTGATGTTAATTATTCAAGCCCATAAACTTCTACCCTCTGCCTATAGTTATTTTGTTAGTTGGGAAAACTTTCAAAGTTCAGACTGTACTCAAATCTACCATAGTTTTCATTTTATGATGGACTTCCTCAGGTTTCCCCTGTGCATCAGCATAGTTTCCCAGTAAAGTAGGGCTATGTGGTAAATTTTTTAGCTATTTCCATGACTCTCTCACTTCCAGTTAAATTTGTGGCTAGGCTTTTCCCTCAGTTGTGAATGAAACATCAGAGTAGACAAACTGCTGGTTTTCTCCAATTGTTTCCTACCAGGTTTAGTATTTTACTGACAAAAAAAACTTACATAAGTTTTTGCTTTGTACCTGAAATCAAGTTTGCTCTCTCCAGCATCAAAGCTACTTTTTTTCTTAGCCAGCTCTGCTCTGGTAAGACTATAGGTCTTGCCCACTCCCACTTTTCTTATTTGAATGTCTGGGAAGTTTCCATGAATAAATATTTCTCGATTTATTATTTACTTTAGCACACTTGTGAACTGATTTTTAATTTTTCCCATTTTACATTTGTTTTCTGGGGAGAGAATTAACAAACCTTTTCATAATACTATAGTCAGATTCCTACCTATCACTAGATATTTTGGTATATTTTTGTTTTTTAATATTTTGAGTGGGGTATGTGTTCATATTTTCAATTAAGAAATTGAAATAGTGGGGAGTATATGAAAAATACCATTGTAATGATCTGACCAAATCAATATGAACAGCTCCCCTAATAGGAACATTCTGAAAGCAAAATTTATCTCCTTTGAGAGCTTTTACTGCATTGTATTTTCACTGTGTGACATTCACTTGCCCAGCATACTAAATTATATTTGAATACATAACACAAAGTTTTCTCTTTCTTTAATGTTATTATGTGCCTTATGGAAGAATCTGTGTGAGTTTGGATTTTCTTAAGTTGAATTATGAGCAGTACAGGAGTATCAGTAATAATTGATTGAACAAAGTGAGGTCAAGCATTTCACATTTATCTGTTTGTCCCACGGTGACTTTTAAAATTTGACTGATTTTAATCAAATATGGTACTCTGCTAAAGGTAACAAGGTTTCACCTTGAGTTTGATTCTATATTCTGAAATCTTGAAAGAGAATTGTAGCTAATAAAGGTTTATAAGTAAGCAAACCCTCTGTAATTTCAAATGGATTTCAAAACATTTTGCATGAAGGTAGAACAACATTATTTCAATAAAAGAAGCTTACATCACACAGAGCTGTGAATGTTTTTCCTTTTATGATATCAAGAGGTTAGTACAGTGTTAAAACCTGTGATTTATCCTTTTCTAATTAAACTTCATGTTTAATTTACATGAATATATATTGTGGCCTTTCATATAGCTAGGTGTCAGCTCTGTTTCTCCCGCACTTCTAAATAATGTCATTTGTATTGTCTATAATTGCTAACATTCTAACATAAATTTATATGATGGAGAAGTACAGTGAATAATTTTCTTTTTTAAAATCCGCAATGACTTGTCAACTGTAACTGTGTTTTAACTGTTATGGCTTGTTAGTGTGTTTGTCTAACATTTTTTCAGGCCTCAAGGCTACAGAGGTACATATATAAGGTCATTTTTGATAGTGGCATTTAGTTATTTACTAGGCCTCAAGAATGTTTCTTCCCCCTCTAGTCTCAATGAATGCCCAAAGATAAGGTAGCAGAATCCAGGATTGTTGTATCATTTAATGCGGCACATCAACTAGAGAATAATAATGTTATATGCTGTCAGAACGTTCTTGCTGCATTAAGTGCTAAAGTTATCAGTACACCATAAAGCACAATGATGGTTTATTTAGGAGATTCTACCTGAAGTTTAATACAGGAAGTAAAATCAAACATTTAAGGATACAGAATTTACAAAACTAGAGATAGAGCTATCAATGATGTTATTAAAAAATAAGGAACCAATAATATGACTCTTAATTGCAGATATTTTTCATGGAAATTTATTGCACGGGTCAAGGTTATTGATAAGAAAATTCATAATTTTTTACATAATCCCTAAAGAGACATAATAACAAAATAGGTTTTAGAATATAAAAATTATACACTAGATATAGTATAAATTGTGTTCTTTCTATCACTGATGTGTATATGCATTTTTAAAAGACTCATACACATTTAATATCTATATCGTTGCTCAGATAATTCTTTATAAATCAAGCTTCATGTAAGATGGCTACCTTGCTAACAGTATCTGAGTGTATCAAGAATATTAGTAAATAAACAATCTGGGATACAAAGAAATTTGTGCACTGTATGACAAATGACAAAAGAGCAGTGTAGTCAACTTGGTATATCTTTGTTCATGAGATGGAGGAAAGTCTGTCTGGCAAGTAAGTTTAAAGAGCAAAAGTGTCTCTGAGTCAGATATAAGCTCCATGGCTAAAGGAGAGAGAGAGAGAGAAGAGAGAGAGAGAGAGGGAGGGAGAGACAGGGAGAGAGAGAGAGAGAGAGAAAGAAAGGGAAAGGGAAAGGGAAAGAAATAAAGCCTGGAGTGAGACTGTGGTGCTTGATGGGAGACTGAAGTGACTCTGGAAGCTTGGGGGTGTGCTGCACAGTTCTCCATTCAAGACACAACTTATTGTCCAGTTATGCAGAGTGTGATTAGCTCACAACTTCTAGCTGTTAACTCCTTCAGGCTCTGCCAAGCAATGACTTGTACAAAGGCTTAGCCATTGCTGTCTAAATGGTAAAGACTGTATGTATTGAGAATCTTTGCTGTGGAGCTCCACGTTGGGCTGGCAGATATTTTTGTCAGGACTGGATTGCCTTTTTGTGGTTTTACCTGCATAATCCTGCTTCCTCACTTTACTTTCATAAATTTTATGCCCCAAGGATATTTTTCACTTTTAACACTCAGTGTCTACTTTGTGGGGAACACAACTTGTTATAGTGTCCCTAAAGAGATGGTATTGTTGTTGGAAGAAATGATATACCACTATAGATGCAGCACAAGGCTTAAGGAAAAGTATACCTAATAGTTCCATTGTTCCAGTGAATATGACAGTTGTATCATATCTTAGCCGGCAATGTCCAGCAGTGAATAATAGAAGTGGAAGTGTGGCCTTATGAGATCAGCTCATGAGAATATGTAAAATAACATCTGAAAACTCCCACAAATAATAATTTAAATGGAATTAATAATAGATGTTTTTGTTGTTGTTCTTGTGTTTTTGTTTTTGTCTTTTTAATTTTAAACAATTTTTAAATTTTATTTTATTATTTTATTTTTCTAACAAAAATTTGCTTACATAGAAAATTCGCTAAAATATGAGTTATAATGGAAGAGACACGAAAACTAATAAATAAATAAATAAATACATAAACACATAAATTTTATTGTTAGTTTGTCACTTAAGTGTTGATGTAATCAGAAGTTATTTACATTCTCTAAGGATTTGTTCTCAAACATGTAGCTTGAAGGGTATGCACTACTATAGACCACTAAAGTGTATTGTGGCTAATTTTTTTTCATATACATTTTCTCTATTTGAATATATAATATACATAAATGTAGCAAATTCAAGATTTGCACATTTCAAATAATCTTATCTTACTTTCAAATTGCCATTCATCTTAATAGTAATGGAAAAATGACTTAAAATTGCTAAAGGTAGCATTGTAAAAGAGTTTAAAATTATCTCCTTCAAAAAATAAGTCAGTGCAAATTTTAAATTTCTTCTTGTTCTACTTGCTATGGCTGTATAACAATTCACCTCAAAATTAGTGGCTAAAACAACCATTTTATTAAGCTCACAGATTCTGTGGGTCAAAAATTTGAAAAAAAGTCGTAGTATGGGCATCTCTACAATAACTAGGGCCTCAGTTAGGAAGACTTAGAGGCTCCAAGTGCTTTGACAGCTGTGGGCTAGAATCATTTGAAGACTTATTTACTCACATTTCTGGTGCCAGAGCTGGGCCTCTCAAAGGCAGCACTTAGATGCGTCTTCTCCATGTAACCCAAACTTTATCAAAGCATAGTTGTCTCAGGGTAGTCAGATTTCTTACATGTCCACTCAGGGCTCCAAAACTGAGTGGACAATGTCTACCACCTACATTACCTTTTATAACCTAGCTACAGGAGTTGCACAGTATCATTTCTATTTCTTTCTATTAGTTACAATGAAGCCAAAAGCCTACTCAGGTTCAAACAGAAGGGACGTAAATACCATTTTTCAATTGGAGAGGTCAAGTACAAATTATGGAAAAACATGTAAGATGGAGATATTTTTGTACTCATCTTTAGAATATATAGTCTTCTAAATCTAATAGGGCTGTATTCACCCTCAATAGTCACCCCCATCCCTTCCTTCTCTGGATAACATCTGTCTGTGTCATTTAGTGTGGATAAATGAATCTGTAGGTTCTCCTCTGGTCTGTTTTAACTTGGGTTCCTGGTAAAAGCTTAGTCTGAGAAAACAAAGTTTATGTGTAAATAGTGTATTTGATACTGTGATTCCAGGGCGCAGGAACACAAGATCGGAGGAATAAAACAAGGATGGAGGAAAAGCCAATACAAATTAGATTGTTATAATTGTCTAAGGATTAATATACACACATTTTGAGGTTGCATAAGGTGAATGCAGTTTTCCCATGAGTGTCATAGAAAATACAAAGCAAGAAATGAGAAGTCAACAGTGTGGGCCCTAGGAAAGGTACTGTTAGGTTGCAGCTGTGTAGAACCGGTGGAAGCCTGAACAAAAAATATCACCTGGTAGTGGCTGAAGTAAAAGGTGGGACCTAGATATTTGAAATGGCATACAAGACGTTATAGATAAAGATACTTGACTGGTCTCTGATACTGTAAAGCTAGTCTGATACAATTATAGGACATTCTGTTCTGGTGTCTACCAAAATATGTCCGGTTCTACCTGAGACCATTTATTGATACCCATTTCAGAAGTCTATAGTATTTATAAGCCTCTGATTGTAAGTAATCTGAAATGTGTGGTCTCCTTGTCACAAGCTCAGGTTTCTTCTAACACTCTTCTCAGCATCTCTATGCTTCTCAACTATGCCAAATGTTCAGGGAAAATTCAGCTGTCTTATACCACAATATTCAGGACACTGTGAAGCTACTTTTAATTAATGCCTTCAACCATTGCCACTCTACTTCTCTAATGACATATTGGCTATGTTATTATTATTATGGTGCTTACAATATTTACAGGCTGTGCCTTGAGAAACAAGGAATCCCTTCCTCTCATCCCTTAATGGGGATCTTCTAAACATCCTGGCTCTTTCTCCAATACTTCTGTCTATCTCCTACTCATGAGTTTTGAGTTCAAAAGGGATGCCATAGCAATTTAATTGTATATTTTGATTATTTGAGTCAGTTTAGTAGTTTTAATAGCATAGACTCTGAAGCTGGATTGCCTGGATCCGAAGCCTGGTTTTTTAACTCTGTGACATTTGTCTTGTATCAGCTGTATGATATCTGGTATGTTGCCTAACCTCTCTTTGCTTCAGTTTCCTCATTAGTAAAATGAGAACAATGATAGTACATACCTCTTGGGATTATTGTATTAAAGAAGGTAATATAAAAAAGCCCTTAGAATGTGCCTTGCACATAAAAAGTGCTCTTTCACTGATATATATATATATATATATATATATATATATATATATATATATATATAAAATTATATGATGAAGATGATGATGATGATGTCCTTATATCCTTTCACCTCATCACGGTACCCAGGCTTTTCCCCCCATTTTATGTCTAGTGGTATCTTTGCTTATATCAATATCATATATTTATTTTTAAAATAACAGCTTTATTGAAATATAATTTATGTGCCATAAGATAATCATTTTAAATTGTACAATTCAGTGATTTTTTTATAAATAAAAAATTGTACAATGACAAAACCAATTTAATATTAGGATATTTTCATTAATCTCAAAATAACAGACACCCTTCCCCATCCGTTAGCAGTCACTCTCCATTTTTTTCTCCCCACAGTCCTTGACAAGCACTAATCTACTTTTTGTCTCTATGTATTTACGTATTCTGGACATTTCATATAAATGGAATCAAAAAGTATGAGGTCTTTTGTGTTTGGCTTTTTTTACTTAGCATAACATTTTTAATGTTCATCCACCTTAAGACATGTAAGAGTACTTTATTCCTTTTTAATTTTGAACTATATTCTATTGTATGAATATATTACGAAGAAGTAATTCATCCATCAGTTGATGGATATTTGGGCTTTTTCCTTTTCTTTTTTTTTTGCTGCCATGAATGATGCTGCTGTGAACGTTCATCTATAAGTATTTTTGTGAACATATGCTTTGGGTTTTTTTTGGATATATATCTAGGAACTGTATCATGTGGTAACTCTATTTTTAACTATGTGAGGAACTGCCAAACAGCTTTCCAAATTGGATACACCATTTTGTAATGCCACCAGTAATGTATAATGTATGAGGATTTCAATTTAACATATCTTCACCAATACTATTTATTGTTAGTATTTTTGATCATAGATGTGAAGTGGTATCTCTGTGGTTTTGATTTGCATTCCCTAAGGAAAGACACATATTTTAGTGTTCTTTTTAAAATTTTATATTATACACACACACACATTGGAGAATATCTACTCAAATATTTGCCCATTTATAATTGATATTTTCTTTTTATTATAATTTCCCATATTCTTTTCCTTAAAGGTATATACTGGTTTATAAAGTTATATGATCTGATTAAACCAGTTTTGATTCCTGATAAGCAAAGAATGATCTCAGAACTTAGATAAATGCTCCTTAAAACAGCATGGTCATTGAGGTTATTGTCTATTATGAATTTTAAAAATCTAGGTTGAATTCCAAGATGAAAAATTCCATAGCTTTTTTCTATTTTTTAATGAACAATGTTGATTCAAATGATGGAGTATTAGCTGACAAAAAAAATAATAATAAAAAGTAAATCAGTGTTAATTTCAAAAATATTATCCATTAGAAATATATGTGTATATATAATATATAGATATAATATATATAACATATGTAATCTTTTGAACATGGTATATGCTAGTTAGGTAAAGCAATAAACAACAGATTCAAAATCTAACCCATAATGCTCACAGAAGGATAATAAAAAAAGAAAAAAGACAAATATCAATAAGATTAACAATTTCACTAACTAAATAATGGCTGCATGGTGGGGAATTAAACAAACTCAGCTGCTTTGAGTCAATCCAGAAAGCAAAAACAGTTTTCTTTCATCCAAGCCTTTGGTCAGTTGTCACTTGGATCTGTCATGTATTTAAGACTTACAGACTGAAAACTTATATGCAATTTCAGCAATAAAAATATCTCCCTCTGAAGAGTCTTGCAGGGTTCATTTCATTAGACTTTACCTGTGTTAGTGTGTGTATGTGTGTGTGTGTGTGTGTGTGTATGTGCATGTGTGCATTTTGGCTGATGTTTTCTTTTTATTGATTTTTATTGGAATATACTTGCTTCACAATGTCATGTTAGTTTCTGCTGTACAACAAAGTGGATCCATTCTACATATACATATATCCCCTCTTTTTTAGATTTCCTTCCCATTTAGGTCGCCAGAGAACACTGAGTAGAGTTCCCTGTGCTATACAGTAGGTCCTTAATAGTTACCTATTTTATACATAGTAGCATATATCTGTCAATCCCAATAGCCCAATTCATCCCACCCCCTCTGCCCCCCTTGGTATCCATAAGTTTGTTCTACACATCTGTGTCTCTACTTAGCCTTTGCAAATAAGTTCATCCATATCATTTTTCTAGATTCCACATATAAGCGATATTATACAATATTTGTTTTTCTCTTTCTGACTTACTTCACTCTGTATGACAGTTTCTAGGTCTATCCACATCTCTGCAAAAGGCACAATTTCATTCCTTTTTATGGCTGAGAAATATTCCATTGTATATATGTACTATATCTTCTTTATCCATTCCTCTGTTGATGGATGTTTAGGTTTCTTCCATGTCCTGGCTATTGTAAACAGTGCTGAAATGAACATTGAGGTACATGTATAATTTTTTGAATTATCTATTCTCCAGGTATATGCCCAGGAGTGGGACTGCTGGGCCATAGGGTAGTTCTATATTTAGTTTTTTAAGGAACCTGCATACTATTCTCCATAGTGGCTGTATCAGTTTACATTCCCACCAACAGTGTAAGAGGGTCCCCTTTTCTCCACACCCCCTCCAGCATTTATTGTTTGTAGATTTTTTGATGATGGCCATTCTGACCAGTGTGAGGTGATACTTTATTGTTGTTTTGATTTGCATTTCTCTAATAATTAGTGATGTTGAGCATCTTTTCATGTGCCTCGTGGCCATCTGCATGTCTTCTTTGGAAAAATGTCTATTTAAGTCTTCTGCCCATTTTTTGATTGTGTTGTTTGTTTGTTTGTTTGTTTTGATATTGAGCTACACAGGCTGTTTGTATATTTTGGAGATTAATCCCTGTCAGCTGCTTCATTTGAAAATATTGTCTCCAATTCTGAGGGTTGTCTTTTCATTTTGTTTATGGTTTCCTTTGCTGTTCAAAAGATTTTAAGTTTCATTAGGTCTCATTTGTTTGTTTTTGTTTTAATTTTCATTACTCTAGGAGGTGGATCAAAAAGATCTTGCTGCAATTAATGTCTAAGACTGTTCTGCCTATGTTTTCCTCTAAGACTTTTATAGTGTCCAGTGTACATTTAGGTCTTTAATATATTTTGAGTTTATCTTTGTGTATGGTGTTAGGAAGTGTTCTAGTTTCACTTTTTACATGTAGCTGTCCAGTTTTACCAGCACCACTTATTGAAGAGGCTGCCTTTTCTCTATTTTATATTCTTGCTTCTTTTAACAAAAATAAGGTGACCATATGTGTGTGAGTTTTTCTCTTGGCTTTCTATCCTGTTCCATTGATCGATATTTCTGTTTTTTTTCCAGTACCATACTGTCTTGATTACTGTAGCTTTGTAGTATAGTCTGATGTCAGGGAGCCTGATTCCTCCTGCTCTGTTTTTCTTTCTCAAGATTGCTTTGGCTATTCTGGGTCTTTTGTGTTTCCATACAAATTGTAAAATTTCTTGCTCTAGTTCTGTGAAAAATGCCACTGGTAATATGATAGAGATTGCATTGCAATACTTTACAAAATATTTATTCAGTGTCTGATATGTATAAGACATTGCACGAAGTGAGTAGTTTAAATATATATTAAAAAGACACTATATCCAAAAAAACAATATTATAGGACATATTTAAATTCATATTTTATATTTTGAGTTGATTAAGCAATTGATAAAAAGAGACATCTTCATAAATAATACTTCTCTGTGATAAAGACATGTCCATTGAGATGCCTACATTTACACACCAGAGATATCCAAGCTCAATCTAAATGGGAAAGCAATGCATGCATTTAAGAAAAAGACTTCTAAAAATCCAACTGTTATTATGTAAAGCAACACAAAGCATTAAGCCAAGTAAATATTGGCAATAAAAAGAAATTAAGACAGGCAAAATGTGTCCCTATCTCTCTTTAAGCAGGAAAAGACACAGTAGTTTTAATGTATCTGAGGATTGGTGTCTCTTTTAGAATGGCCATGAACAGTGTATAACATAGTTGCCTGATACCTGCTTCAAGATGAGATAATTAGGAAATTATGAAATTATCTCCAAGTTTAACCAATAATTGTAAGCACTAATATGGATCAAAGTTACAATAAATTCTCTTTTAGCAAGTATGGTCACAAAAAAGAGCTTTCTAACAAATCATATATTGAGTTAGCAGAGATTTACCATATAGTCTACACAAGAAATACCAATTTCCAGAGACTTAAAAGACAAAACTCACATAAAACTGAAATTATACTGAAAGTAATTTAATTTTTGATGATTCAGAAGGCATTTGAATGTCTTTTAAGGTCTCAGGCTCACCAGCTATCTATCACAGTTGCACAGATGTATGCCTATTCTGTGCTGGGTAACAGATTCCAGAAAAAAAAAGACATTTTTTATATTAGTATGTACACATTATTTGTATATGTGTTTATTTAATATGGAATATTGTGCATCAAGAATACTGAGGATGATTTGGAACTAGAATAAATATTTGAATATGTTGTCAGTTTATTGAGACTGCATTTTGAGTCCTGTGGTGTTAGAACAAAGATATGTTTTCATCTGTGTCTTGAGTAAAAAAACATAGTTTTTCATTTGATGAATCACTGAAACCTGAAGAAGCTTTGATGAAAAGTTTCTGATAAATGAGAAGTGAAGCAGCTAACTACATAAATAGAATAAATTGCAAATAGGCATCTGTCAGATTCCTCTTTGACATTTTTGTTTATGGCCCTATTACTTTTCAGAGAACCATGATGCTGTCTGTATCAGAAAGAAAAGTTTTGAGAAAAATTGTATAACTATATATTCTAGACAAACTATGACAGGCAGCAAAGGAATTTTGAGCTATTTCTTTCGTTACTATTTGAATAAGTAACATTAACAGTTTGCTGTATGTATTTTGTTTTATTTTCATTATAATACACAAAATTAATACATTCCTGTAACCAGTAAGAGTTAATATTTGGCTTCAAAGTGTTATACTCATAATTGAGTTTTTCTTTCATGCTTTATATTACATGAATCAGACATTTAAAAGAGTTCAGAAATATATGTTGACAATGTTACTAAGTCAATTTTTTTTTTTTACTAAGTCAATTTTTATAGGAGGTCATTTTCAAAAGATCCAAACACATCTCAAAATATGTCTACTTAACATTATCTTTTGTTTAGAATTCACATTCCAGATATATACTTATTTTCTTATTGAACTTTATATTTTCAGCCTTTAAATATTTCATGTAATGAGTTCTGTATATTTAGTATTGTTGTACAATGTTAAACTGTGCAAAATCTAGTATTCCTTTTCTTCAAAACACAAATTCTCATTTTAATGTTTGGGGATTTGGTGATAATATCTGCACTTTTAGTCAATATTTTTCTCAAGAAAACTGAGTACTCTTAAAATGTATAAATGTTACTTGAACAATATATTGATTATGGTGATTTTTTTAAATGCTGTATCTAACATCAAATAAACTTTTATAACAAGGAAAATAATACTTCATAAATATTCCCTTAACTATACTGTAATCAAATTTCTATATATTTTTAAAGTGAACCACCCTGAATACTCTAAGCAGAATCTCAGTCTTTGCAATGTCACATTTAATTAAGGAAAATGATAAACTTAATGAAGAATATGTTGTTTACTAAACCTGTGCCATCACCTTTGAAGACTTTTACAGAAAAAAAATAACCCAGTGTGGCCAAAATTCTAAACAATGAAATAAAAATACTCAGTTATTAAAGGGGATATTCTAATTGTTTACTTTGACAATACTATATTTTCTTAACTGTAGTGGGGAGTATATAGCTCAGAAGTAATTTTTTATCATTTCCTCTGACAGTTGAGCATTATATAAACATGCAAAATCTATAGTTAACAGTGAATGGAGATCTACTTGATTTGTTATCTCTATTTTTTAAAAAAAAGTACTAATTCTTGTTTATAACTTAATAAACTTTTTGAATCATAGACTTGTCAAGGGAAAATCTGAGTCTTTACTGGTATTTTCTTAAGTGTGCAGGGCTTACAGACTGCAAATTCGTTGTTTCTGGAAATGAGAAATATCACATCTCAAGTTTAAAAGGAATTACACCCATGCCAGTTGTCAATTTACTGCCTCCCAGTTGCAAATTTATCTTTCTTTGTCCTGCTTTGTGATACTGGAAGTATACTCTATAAATATTTCTACTTTGCCACTTGCCATGATGTTAAACTTTTTCAATAAAGAAAGAAGAGTTTTCTTTTTCTGGTTCTAATTGTCCCTTCACTGTTTGTTTCTGTGGTATGTGGTTTGCAGCATTTGGATCTTTAGTGACACTCACCTTCCCAGCTATTTTCAGTAGCGTTCCCAAGAGTAGCTTCCCAGAGAGTCTTGCAGGCAGTCTAGTTTTGTTGTCATATCAGTGGGTGGTTTCATGATTCCCAGCCTCAGCCTAAAGCACATCAGTGAGCTTCCCTACCATTCAGGAATCCACAGCCAAACCCATCCCAAAGATGTTTGACTCTGTTTTAGGCGGGTGATGGTGGTGGTGGTGCAAATCTTCCAAACTATTTCCTTCTTTGGATGCTCTTCCTCACTCTCGAAGTAATGGCTCCTACCTATATCTGCTGTACTTACATAATTTTGAGTTCGTTTTATCCTTTAGTATTTACTTCCTTGTTACTACTTAATAATTTTTTTACATTAAAAGTTCCTTACTCAAATTGGAGTGTGGTTTCTGTTCCCTAACTGAATCCTTATGATATAAATTCCTTTGCTCAATATTATAAAAATCTGATTTTTTCTCTCTCTGTATCTATATTTTAGTTGCAACAAAAATGGATTTTTAATATCCTTGAATAGAAGAGGACCATGGCAGATAATTTAAAAAAAAATAGAATCCTTATAGATACTGCTATAACAACTCTCTTCCATCTAGGACTTTGTTTTTCTGATTTTAATGTAACTTTCTTGCCATTTTCCCTTCTAATCTAGTGTTTCCTGATAGTACTATTTTTCTAATGCTGCTGTAACAAATTACCACAAACTAATTTGCCCAAAACAACAGAAATTTATTCTCTTACTGTTCTGGAAGCAGTTTAAAATTGACACATTGGCAAGATTGGTTACTTCCAGAAGCTCTGAGGAAGAATCTGTCCATGCCTCTCTCATACTTTCTGGTGGTTATCAACAATCCTTGGCATTCCTTAGCGTGTAGAAGCATTACTTCAATCTCTGCTTTTGTCATCACATAGAGTTTGCTCTGTGTGTGTCTCTGTATCCAAATTTCCCTCTTTTTTAAGAATAAAAGTCATCAAACTATGGGCCTCCCCAATCCAATATGACCTCATCTTAATTTGATTATATCTGCAGAGACCCTATTTTCAAATGAGGTCATGTTCACAGGTACCTGAGGTTAAGACTTTGACATTGCTTTTTAGGGAGCACAATTCAACCCACAACACTGTCCTCTTCCTCCTTCAAATTTATGTTCTTCCCATTTGCAAAATACATTCACCTTTCCTAAATTCCCCAAAGTCTTAAATCATGCCAGAATTAACACCAGGACTAAAACCTTATACAAATATAAGATTCCATATCTTCAAAATCATCTAAGTCAGTTATGAGTGAGACTCCAGGAATGATTCACTGTGAAAAAAAAAATCCCTTCATCTGTGGACATGTGAAACAAGGAAACAAGTTACTTGCCTCCAAATACAATGGTGGGACAGGTGTAGATAGATATTCCATTCTAAAAGATAAAAGATAAAAAGGATAAAAGGGGTCATATGTTCTAAGCAAGTATGAAGACCAACAGGGAAAATTCCATTAGGTTTTAATGGAATGAATGATTCTCTGTGGTTTGATCCACCCTCTGGACCCATGGAGGATCAATAAGCCTCTAGCACTGGACCTTCAGAGGACCTGTTGGCCCTGGCCTCTGTGCCAGTAAAGGGTCCAAAAGCCCCACAATTTAGCTCTTAGCAGTAGTCCTGCCCACTGGGCAGCCTGTTTCCTGATTGTAGAATCCAAGAAGTCTGACAGATGTCCTTCTTTCCCTCCTTCAATCCAAGCTGGCAGTATTTCTCTTGAGATGTTTGATTGGATCTATAAGTCACTCAGCTCATCTCTCCAGCAAGCTCATCCGGCCACACAGTGTTCTCTCTAAAGCACACTTTCTTACTTTTTGTAATATGAATAGACTGAGAATTTTCCAAATCATCAAGTTCTGGTTCCTGTTTGTGTAACAGTTCCTTCCTCAATTCATCTGTACCCTCTCACAGTTTACTATAAGCAACAAGGAGAAATCAGGCTGCATCTTTAATACTTTGCTTGGAAATCTCCTTAGCTTACAAATTCTACTTTCTGTTACACGGTAGAATATAATTCAACCAGATTTTCTCCTACTTTTTAAAATGGATCACCCTTTTCTCTAGTGTCCAATATCATGTTACTCATTTTGGTCTGAGACCTTACTAGAAGCACCTTTGACATTTATATTTCTAACAACATTCTGTACATGATATATGCAACCTCTAAAACAGTAGAAGTTTAAAGCTCTCCTGTCTTCTTTCTGAGCCCTCTACATAATTTTGCTTAATGTCCACATTTCTACAAACAGTCTCTTCAAGGCAATCTAGGTTTTATTTTCTAATATGCACATCAAAATTTTTCAGCCTCTTCCTATTACCCAATTCCAAAGCAACTTCTATAATTTCAGGTATTTGTTACAACAGTACTCCACTTCCAATATCAAAATCTGTGTTAGTTTCCTAAGGCTGCCATAACAAGTCACCACAAATTGGGTGGCTTAAAACAATAGGAACTAATTTTCTCACAGTTCTAGAGGTCAAAAGTTTGAAATTAAAATGTCAATGGTGTTGGTCCTTTCCAGAGGTTCTGAGGGAGGCTGTTCCATGCTTCTTTCCTAGCTTCTGGTGGTTTCTGGAAATTATTGGTGTCCTTGGCTTGCAGCTGCATCACTCTAACTCTGCCTTCATCGTCATATGGCCTTCTTCCCTGTGCATTTCTCTGTCTCTCTATGTCCTCTCTTCTTCTTATAGAGACATAAATCATATCAGATTTATGGCTCACTGTAATACAACATGATTTCATCTTAACTTGATGACATCTGAAAAGAAGACCCTATTTTCAAATAAGGACACATTCACAGATACCTGGATGTCGTAGTCAGTTTGGATGCTATAGCAAAAATACGATAATCTTATAAAAAATAAAAAAATTATTTCTCAAGTTCTGGATGCTGGGAAGTCCAAGTTCCAGGCAGATGCAGTATATGTTGAGAGCTTATTTCCTAGGTCATAGGCAGCTGACTTTTCTGTATGTCCTCACATAGCATAAGGGGAGGGAAATCTCTCTCGGGTCTCCTTCAACAGGGCACCAATTTCACTCATGAGGTCTCCAACTTCATGACCTAATCATGCCTGAAAGACCCCAAATCCAAATACCAACACATTTGGGATTAGGCAAAGGAAAAAATATTAAAAGCAGCAAAGGAAAAGCAACAAATAACATACAAGGGAATCCCCATAAGGTTAACAGCTGATTTCTCAGCAGAAAATCTGCAAGCCAGAAGGAAGTGGCAGGACATACTTAAAGTGATGAATGGGAAAAACCTACAACCAAATTACTCTAGCCAGCAAGGATCTCATTCAGATCTGAAGGAGAAATTAAAACCTTTACAGACAAGCAAAAGTTAATAGAATTCAGCACCACCAAACCAGCTTTACAACAAATGCTAAAGGAACTTCTCTAGGCAAGAAACACAAGAGAAGGAAAACACCTACAATAACAAACCCAAAACATTTAAGAAAATGGGAATAGGAACATACATATTGATAATTACCTTAAATATAAATGGATTAGATGCTCCAATCAAAAAACATAGACTGGCTGAATGAATACAAAAACAAGACCTGTATATATTCTGTCTACAAGAGACCTACTTCAGACCCAGAGACACATACAGACAGAAAGTGAGGGGATGGAAAAAGATATTCCACACAAATGGAAATCAAAAGAAAGCTGGAGTAGCAATTCTCATATCAGACAAAATAGAATTAAAATAAAGACTATTACAAGAGACAAAGAAGGACACTACATAATGATCAAGGAATCAATCCAAGAAGAAGATATAACAATTGAAAATATTTATACATGCAACATAGGAGAACTTCAATACAAAGACAAATGCTAACAGCCATCAAAGGGGAAATCGACAGTAACACAATCATAGTAGGGTACTTTAACACCTCATTTTCACCAATGGACAGATCATCTAAAATGAAAATAAATAAGGAAACACAAGCATTAAATGATACATTAAACAAGATGGACTTAATTGATATTTATAGGACATTCCATCCAAACACAAGAGAATACACTTTTTTCTCAAGTGCTCACGGAACATTCTCTAGGAGAAATCATATCCTGGGTCACAAATCAAGCTTCAGTAAATTTAAGAAAACTGAAATTGTATCAAGTATTTTTTCTGACCACAATGCTATGAGACTAGATATCAATTACAGGAAAATAATCTGTAAAAAATAAAAGCACATGGAGCCTAAACAATACACTACTAAATAACCAAGAGATCACTGAAGAAATCAAAGCAGAAATCAAAAAAATACCTAGAAGCAAATGACAATGAAAAAATGATGACCCAAAACCTATGGGATGCAGCAAAAGGAGTTCTAATAGGGAAGTTTATAGCAATACAATCCTACCTCAAGAAACAAGAAACATTTCAAATAAACAACCTAAACTTACACCTAAAGCAATTAGAGAAAGAAGAACAAAACAAGCCCAAAGCTAGCAGAAGGAAAGAATTCATAAATATCAAATCAGAAATAAATAAAAAAGAAAAGACAGAAAGAATAAAATAGATCAATAAAATTAAAGCTGGTTGTTTGAGAAGATAAACACAATTGATAAAACATTAGCCAGACTCATCAAGGAAACAAGGGAGAAGAGTCAAATCAATAGAATTAGAAATGAAAAAGGAGAAGTAACAACTGACACTGCAGAAATACAAAGGATCATGAGAGATTACTACAAGCAACTATATGCCGATAAAATGGAAGAAATGGACAAATTCTTAGAAAAGCACAACCTTCTAAGACTGAACCAGGAAGAAATAGAAAATATAAACAGACCAATCACAAGCACTGAAAGTGAAACTGTGATTTAAAATCTTCCAACAAACAAAAGTCCAGGATCAGATTGCTTCACAGGCAAATTCTATCAAACAGAGAAGAGCTAACACCTATCCTTCTCAAACTCTTCCAAAATATAGCAGAGGAAGGAACACTCCCAAACTCATTCTATGGCATCACCATTACCCTGATACCAAAACCAGACAAAGGTGTCACACAAAAAAAGAAAACTCCAGGCCAATATCACTGATGAACACTGATGCAAAAATTCTCAACAAAATACTAGCAAACAGAATCCAACAGCACATTAAAAGGATCATACACCATGATCAAGTGAGGTTTACCCCAGAAATGCAAGGATTCTTCAGTATACACAAATCTGTCAATGTGATACACCATATTAACAAATTGAAGGAGGAAAACAATATGATCATCTCAATAGATGCAGAAAAAGCTTTGAACAAAATTCAACACGCATTTATGATAAAAACCTTCCATAAAGGAGGCATAGAGGGAACTTACCTCAACATAATAAAGGCCATACGTGACAAACCCACAGCCAACATCATTCTCAATGGTGAAAACTGAAACCATTTCCAATAAGTTCAGGAACAAGACAAGGTTGCCAACTCTCACCACTATTATTTAACATAGTTTTGGAAATTTTAGCCATAGCAATCACAGAAGAAAAAGAAATAAAAGGAATACAAATGGGAAAAGAAGAAATAAAACGGTCACTGTTTGCAGAGGACATGATAATATACATAGAGAACCCTAAGGATGCTACCAGAAAACTACTAGGACAAATCAATGAATTAGGTAAAGTAGCAGGATACAAAATTAGTACACAGAAATCTCTTGCATTCCTATACAATAATGATGAAAAATCTGAAAGTGAAATTAAGGAAACACTCATTTGCCATTGCATTTACCATTGCAACAAAAAGAATAAAATACCTAGGAATAAACCTACCGAAGGAGACAAAAGACCTGTATGCAGAAAATTATAAGACACTGATGAAAGAAATTAAAGATGATACAAACAGATGGAGAGATATACCATGTTCTTGGATTGGAAGAATCAACATTGTGAAAATTACTATCCTACACAAAGCAATCTACAGATTCAATGCAATCCCTATTAAATGACTAATGGCATTTTTCACAGAACTACAACAAAAAATATCACAATTTGTATGGAAACACAAAAGACCTAGAATAGCCAAAGCAATCTTGAGAAAGAAAAACGGAGCTGGAGGAATCACACTCCCTGACTTCAGACTATATGACAAAGCTACAGTAATGAAGACAGTATGGTACTGGCACAAAAGCAGAAATATAGATCAATGGAACAGGATGGAAAGCCCAGAGATAAACCCACGCACATATGTACAATTTTTCTCTGATAAAGAAGGCAAGAATATAAAATGGAGAAAAGACAGCCTCTTCAATATGTGGTGCTTTGAAAACTGGACAGCTATATATAAAAGAATGAAATTGGAACACTCCCTAACACCATACACAAAAATAAACTCAAAATCTATTAAAGACTTAAATGTAAGGCTGGACACTATAAAACTCTTAGAGGAAAACTTAGGCAGAACACTCTATGACATAAATCACAGCAAGATCCTTTTTGACCCACCTCCTAGAGAAATGAAAATAAAAACAAAAATAAATGAATGGGACCTAATGAAACTTAAAAGCATTTGCACAGCAAAGGAAACCATAAACAAAATGAAAAGACAACCCTCAGAATGGGAGGAAATATTTGCAAACAAATCAACTGACAAAGGATTAATCTCCAAAATATACAAACAGCTCATGCAGCTCCATATCAAAAAAACAAACAGCCCAATCCAAAAAATGGGCAGAAGATCTAAACAGACATTTCTCCAAAGAAGATATACAGATTGCCATGAGACACATGACAGGATGCTCAACATCAGTAATCATTAGAGAAATTCAGATCAAAACTACAATGAGGTATCACCTCACATCTGTCAGAATGGCCATCATCAAAAAATCTACAAACAATAAATGCTGGAGAGGGTGTGGAGTAAAGGGAACCCTCTTGCACTGTTGATGGGAATGTAAATTGCTAAAGCCACTATGGAGAACAGTATGGAAGTTCCTTTGAAATCTAAGAAAAGAACGACCTTATGACCCATCAATCCCAGTACTGGGCATATACCCTGAGAAAACCATAATTCAAATAGAGTCATGTACCACAATGTTCATTGCAGCACTATTTACAATAGCCAGGACATGGAAGCAACCTAAGTGTCCATTGACAGATGAATGGATAAAGAAAGTGTGGCACATATATACAATGAAATATTACTCAGCCATAAAAAGAAACGAAACTGAGTTATTTGTAGTGAGGTGGATGGATGTAGAGATTGTCATACTGAGTGAAGTAAGTCAGAAAGAGAAAAACAAATACCATATGGTAACACATATTTATGGAATCTAGAAAAAAATAAATGGTTCTGAAGAACCTAGGGGCAAGAAAGGAATAAAAATGCAGTTGTAGAGAATGGATTTCAGGAAACGGGGAGGGGGAAGGGTAAGCTGGGACGAAGTGAGAGAGTGGCCTGGACATACTCTACCATACGTAAAACAGATAGCTAGTGGGAAGCAGCCGCATAGCATAGGGAGATTAGCTCAGTGCTTTGTGACCACCTAGAGAGGTGGGATAGGGAGGGTGGGAAGGAGGGGTGGGAGATATGTGGATATATGTATACGTATAGCTGATTCACTTTGTTATAAAGCAGAAACTAACACACCATTGTAAAGCAATTATACCTCAATAAAGATGTTAACAAAAATAAATGAATTTTGGAGAAACTCAAACTTTTGACCTATAGCCCTGGAGTCAGAACTTAGGTGTAAATTTTGGGGAGACAAAATTCAACATACAACACTGTTTAAACAAGTTGTTGAACTGGACCAACACATCTCTGCCCAACTCTTCAAGAGGTCTTGAAGAGATTTAGAATCTCTTTGCCTACATGATTTTTCAAGTTTTCCTATTCAGAAGTTACCTAAATGTCCATTGAGAGAGGAATGGATAAAGAAGATGTGGTACTTTATATACAATGTAATATTACTCAGCCATAAAAAAGAACAAAAAAATGCCACTTGCAGCAACATGGATGAACCTAGGGATCGTTATACCGAGTGAAGTAAGTCAGACAGAAAAAGACAAATATATGACATCACTTATATGTGGAATCTAAAAAATGGTACTAATGAACTTATGTACAAAACAGAAATAGAGTCACAAATGTAAAAAAACAAACTTATGGTTACTAAGGGGAAAGGGGGAGAGAGGGATAAACTGGGAGACTGGGACTGACATATAGACACTACTATATATAAAATAGATAACTAATAAGGACTTACGTATAGCACAGGGAACTCTACTCAATATTCTGTAATGACCTATATGGGAAAAGAATCTAAAAAGGAGTGGATATATGTGTATGCATAACTGATTAACTTTGCTGTTCAGCAGATACTAACACAACATTGTAAATCAACTATATTCCAATTAAAATTTAAAAATAAAGTGAAACAAAGAAATATGAAAAAAAGAGACTATTAAAAAGAGTCCCTTAATTTTTCATCTTTTTAATTCACTAATCAGCTGGTCAATTTCTATGTCTTCATGCAATTAGCATGTGCCTGGAAAATAGGGCTGTGCTAAGGTATGGAAACAAGGGATGTTTAAGACTGGAATGAGGGAAATTCCCTGGCAGTGAGGGTTCAATCCCTGGTTGGGGAACTATGATTCTGCAAGCTGTGTGCCGTGGCCAAAAAAAAAAAAAAAAAAAAAAAAAAGAGTCATGTTATTTTATACAGATATGTTTGCAGGTACCAAAATTATACCAGAGCCTGCACCTTAAATTATTCTGTCCTTCCAAATAAAAGCTTATTTTGTAAGAGAAAAAAACCAGTTATCTTAGCCAAATTATAATACCTACTTTCACTGCTTTTTAATCACCTAAGGAATCTGGCTGGTCAAAGTTAGAGCTCAGAGACAGAGAGAGAGGAAAAAATACAGGAAGGTGCAGCAAAAGGATACAGGTCAGTAGAATAGCTTTATTTATTTATTTATTTTGGAACATCCAGTACATCTTAGATTTGCATTAATTTAGTCCCAGAGTAGAAGTATATCAGTATAAAGAACTGACTTTATATATTAAATGAAATTCACAACTCAAAAGAAGCAAAAGAATATTTCCTGCCTTTGCTAAAAGCAACTAGAATAATTTGCACAGATTGCATTTTCAAAACTGAAAATCCTCTGTATATGGTATAGTATAGAATCAGCTTTCATAGAAACATATTACTAAATATTAAATTCTATTTATAAATTGCTTCATTCAAAATATATTTGTTTCTTTTTATAAAATAGAGTGAGATATTATAAAGATAATATTTCTCACTCTAGCCTCCTCTGTGTGTGTTCTCTTCAGGATCAAGGGAGCCATTCAGCTCCTTTGTAACCAAGATCAATTATTTATAGCAAAGACAAACCCACTTATCTTTTTGCATTCAATACAGAAAAGGCATTCAGTGGTATACATGCATTTATTCTAAAGAAAGGTGGTAAATATATTCTATGACTTTTCAAATTACTTCATGGTTAAAAAATATCATGCCCCTATTGCTGGAAAAAAAAAGGAAATTAAGTGCCAACATAAGGAGAAATCAGAAGGCATCCTTAAGGAAGTCTATCTAAAGGAAAAACAAACTTATAATGTTAAAACATATTTTGTCTCATATAGGGTTGAGAGGTCCCCGAAAGGGAGGGGCTGGTATGTGGAAGTGCTTTCAGTGATAACGATAAATGTTCTGTATGAGGTAGTTTTTCCTCTCGAGGGTCAAGTTAGGAAGAAAAATGTTTATGGATTTTTCAATAAATTTATAATCAAAATAGCTTTCTGGAGACCCGTTTGAAGTTAGATATGAGCATTTAACAGGAGGCTAAGCAAGGGGCATGTGATTGATTCTTATTGCTGTACAAAAGTCAAATAATCTCTCCATGGAGGCTGCTTGGATCCATTATGCTTAAGGCTTTTGGCACCGTATAAGGCAAAGAGTGTTTTAAACAGATGACAAAGAATGCCTCCAATTATATAATGTATGAGAAAAAATTTAACAAAATGATTCCTTAAAATGGTATTAAGTCTATAAAGAAATAAATTCTCAATTGCATATGGCTGAGCCAAGGTAAATGTTTGATAACATACTTATTACCTTGAATCATACAGTTAATGAGTGCTTTACAGGTATCATACAATATGCACTAAATATATATACTCCTGTAATTGTCTGCTGCCTACTTTCTGCTACATTCTGACATGTGGTACATGTGGAGTTTCATTCAGAAATTAACCACCCTGGGATAATTTGTTTGATCTCCACACTGTATTACTGACCAACATCTGAGAAAAACTTTCCAAGTGATTAGAAGGATAAATTCTGAATTGTTAATCTAGGCCAAAATAGCTTTGCATAGTGACCCATTCTTCCTGGGTTGTTAGAACATGAGATTTTTCTGTAGTACTGCTGGGATAGCTAAAAAATGGGTTGAAACTAATTAGGATATTCTGGAGATAGAGAGGGCTGCAGAAGCACACTTATAGATGTTTGAAAAACCTAATCAATTGTTCCTTTGAAGAGGATCAGCAAATGAGAGTTTATAAGGAAGTTGGAACCTGAGATAAAAATCAGTTTAACTGAAGGTTCTGAGAATCTATGAACTATGAATCTATGAACAAAAGAACAAAAATTCATTTGTCTATGCCACCTCAGTAAGTACATTTTTTCAATTCCAATTTTACATTTAAAAATAATGACAATTGGGCTTTCTGAGCAACAAATTTTTCTTATCTTTTATCTGAATACCTCCAGGATACATAAAATTGACATGATTTATCTACCTCTCCATGTGCATACACGAATGGATGCAAGAGAAATCTAGTCATTCCTGCTAACTCTCTGTCATGAACCCCTCATTTTATGTTCAAGTTTATACTTTATGAGCCATAAGACTAATTTTATGTGCTTACTAGTGAAATTAAAATTAAGAAAAATATTAAAAATATGTCCTACACCGTATAAAGCTTACTATGATACAAATTATTTGCTTGTTCCCCACTGTAGATGTCTGTTCCACGTTGTGTCCCACACTTGATTCTGACAAGTTACCATACTTTAGTCAATCATTGGCAAAATTTCACACACATAGAGTCTCTCCTGTCTTCTGTCTCTGATCCATTACCAATTTTCAGTTCATTTTGTTTTGTTTTTATTCTGTTACTTTGAATTCTAATATTTTAAGCTATTAACCGGCCACTACCAAGAAAATTCACTATTATTATACTGAGAGGTGCGTATAAGAGAACTACTAAAATCAGCAGACATCCACTGTTATCAGGGAAAATTAGAAAGTCCTCACATGCACAAAGTATTTTATTGTCCAATAATTCTTAAATGATAGGGTGGTAAATATGTCTGGTCCATAACTCCAGCAGAACCCTCACAGGAAACTCATGTGTTACAGAAATATTTAAGCCTGCCATATATATTTTTGTTCACTAGCCTAGTATAACCCGGACACATCAGCTTCGTATTAATAACTATTGAAAGGCAGTTTGGGATTGGGGAATTGACTGAAATTTCCTTTGATGACTAAACCCTTCCCCTAGTTGGGTCTGTTATTTGTCTGTTCACAGAAAGAGTCCAGTCGTTGGAGTTTCCAGATATGCTCCCTATACTTATTGAAATGAATCGTTTGAAGTGGAGAGAATAAGGAGATTGAATTCATTGCACTGAAAAGAGTGACAATCCAATTCAATAGCTCAAAAGAGGCTCACATTTTATATGTGCTAAATATGCCTCACCACTCTTATCATGCCACTTCACAGCTCATGCCACTTCACAGTTCTTTTAAAGCTCTCCATGGTTATTTTGAGAGTGAAAACATTCTCTACAAACATCTCTCAAACTGCTTTAGAGCATTTATGAGGATATGGAAACTTTCATGACTACTTTTTTTTTAAAGCTTTGAAATACTCAGAAAAAGCAAACACTTTGAGCAAAGTTTGCCTGCCTGTTTCTCATTTTACTGTGGATGAAGAGAACATATTATGGTTAGGATTTTTGAATGTTTATCTGTTTATTTAAATCAGATTTTTTGTTACAATATTACCAAAATTATAAGTGTTAGAAAAGTGACAAGATATAGTATTTATGGGTGGGTAAACTTTTGCTGATTATTTGGTATACTCTCTCTAATTGGATATCAAATGCAGCATACTATGTATTATATAGCATTTTACTGACTTCACAGTTACATTGTGAAGATTTTTACTACTCATAGTAAATGAGTAGATGAGTAGTAGATGAGTAGTAAATGAGTAGTAGATGATTTTTAGATAAGGATTCAGGTGCAAGTGATTTATTAAGGGAGTACTCCTAGGAAAATTGTAAAAGGGAAGTGGCAGGAAAAAGAAGGATCCAAAAAGGATGCAATTTCAGGTGAAATCAGAGATTCTACACCTCTGAAGCATAAAATATACTTCAAAACAGGGTCAGCTTCATGGACATGAGGCCTAACTGCACAGCGCCCCCACCCACTTGGAAGGGCTCCTCTTAATTTTTGAACAAGGATCCTCCCGTTTTTATTTTGTACTGAGTCCTATAAATTATATAGTCAGCCCAGCCTCAGAGTTTTTTTCCTGTATCTAGAAAAAGATGCTGAAGTCCTTGTATTCCTACTTTTCTCAGTATTTGGCTACAAGTGGTTAAGGGGCAGGGGAGTAAACCTCCAGATATCCCTGTACAGGGCAGTAGATCCAGTAGCTAAGGGCAAGCTCTCAAGTTTGTTGGTCCAAATCTCTGGCACAAAACTTGCAGAAGCTGAGGTGACACATGGATCTAGATGTGGCACCAACAGTATCAGCTACATACAGTTAGCACTTAGGGGCATATCCTTACAGACATGTTTTCTGTGCTTACACAAACCTGTGTATGTGTGTCTTTTTCACAATAAATAGAGAGGTAGGTCAGCAGACTGACAGATCAACTAATAATAGGTCAAATTTCACATATTTATAAATGTTCAGTTCTTTATTTTTATTAATCTCTTATCTAGATGCATTTGTTTAATAGGTAGTATCTCCCCATCACCACCACTACCAGACATGGCTTATTTGTGTTCTATTTCTTCTCATTCATTTATTCAGCAAATATTATTATCTTACTACGTGCTCCAGCACTACTCAATATAGGACTGACACGTAAATTTCATGAAACTTGCATTGTAGTTAAAGGATATAGACAATGTAAGCACATGCATGAGTATATATATACAAAATGTCAGATATTAATAGGTGCTATGGAGAAAAATAAAGCAGGATGTGAAGAATAAGTAGTGTCAGGCTAGAGGGTGCTATTTGTATGAGGTAGTTAGGAAAGGTTCCTCTAAATCAATGACATTTGAACAGAGTCTTTAAAGTGAGGAAGACATGTACATTTATGAGGTAAAAGCATTCAAGGCAGAAAGAACAATGAATGCAAAGACTCAGAAACAGTAGCATACTGAGTGTGACTGTGAAACAACAAGGAGGCCAGTGTGCCCTAGGCAGAGTGAGTCCCAGGGAGGGTGGTAAAATATAAGGCCAGAGAGGTACGCAGAGGCCAAATCACCTATGACAGTAGGCAATTATAAAGGTCTGTGAATCCCTGAAGAATGTAATGATTTCACTTATGTTTTAAATGGACGACTTTGGATTTTCTAGTGAATAGGTCATGGGATGTGAGAAAAATTGAGATTTCAAGTATGTTGCCAAAAATTAGGGACTCTTGTGGTGAGGGTACTGTTTCTTGACTCAGATGGTGGTTGCTTGAATGAACTTACACATGTGATATTGTATAGAACTAAATACAGGCACATTCACACACACACACACACATACATACACATGAATATAAATAAAACTGGGGAAATCTGAATAACATGTTTGAGTTGAACAGTGTCAGTATTCTGATTGTGATATTGTACTATAGTTTTAAGATATTGCCATTGGAGGGAACTGGGTAAAGGGTACTTGGAATCCCTGTGTTATTTCTTATAACTACATATAAGTCTACAACTACCTCAAAAATAAATTTAATTTAAAATCATGTTGCCAAGATTTCCTGTCTGAACAACTGAAATTGAACTGAGAGTACCTGTTTTCCCACAGCCTTCCCAACAGAATCTGTTGTTGTTTTCATTTTTTGTCAGTCTGATAGGTGAGGAATGGTGTCTTATTTTTTTTTTATTTACATTTCTCTATTTATGATTGAGAATTTTTTAATATTTTTGAAAGTCATTTTTACATTTTTGGTTAATTATCTTTTTGTGTATCATTCTCATTTTTTCCACTGAGTTTTTGGCCTTTTGTCCCTAAATATTTAATAGTTACTTATATATTAGAGAAAACAACTCTGTCTATAGTATATGCTGCAAATAGTTTCTCTGTCAGTTGCCTTTTGGCTTTGCTTACGGTAACTTTGGTCATACAAACTTTTTAAAAGAAAATCAAATTTATCAATCATTTTTATTGTCTCTGGATTTTGAGTCAGAGAAAATCTTTCACTATACTAAGGTTAAAGATAAATTTACCTATAATATACAGAATAGTGACTACACTTAATAATATTGTATTGCATATTTGAAGGTTGCTAAGAAGGTAAGTCTTCAAAGTCTTCACCATATGAAAAAAAAGAAAAAAATTCTGTAACTATGTAGAGTGACAAATGATAACTAGACTTATTATGATGATTATTTTACAATGTATACAAATATGAAATCATTATGCTGTAGAGCTAACACTAATATAATGTTATATGTCAATTATACCACAATTTAAAAAGGTATAAAATTAGATTTTTATTAATTTTTCTTCTGGTATTTTAAAGGTTCATATTGTACATTTAGATCCCTAATTAATCTGAAGTTTATTCTTTAGTATAGTGTGAGACATGAAATTTATCTTTTCTCCAAATGGTTAAACAATTTTCCAATGGTTTCTCCAATGGTTAAACAATTATAATTTATTAAAAAGTCCATTTTTACACTGTGAGTTGAGATACCAACTTTGTCATACACTAAATGTCCATATGTTTTTGTATGTAATTCTAGACATCAAATTCTATTCCACTGATCTATTTTTTCTACTCATGTACTGTACTATACTGTTCTAATTACAGAGACTCTAAAGTATGTTTCAATGACTGGTAAAGCTAGTTATCCCTTATAGTTTATCTTTTTCAGTATTTTCCTAGCTATTCTTTCATATTTTTTTGATTAGGGGAACTTCAGTATCAATGCATCTAACTGCATAAAATTGTTTTTTAAAATATTTTTACTGGAATTGCATTGAATTTATAAATTAACTTAAGGATAATTGACCTCCTGCTAATACTTGATTTGTGCCATCCAAGATTAAGGGATATTTTCTGTTTCAAGTCTTCTTAAGTGTTGCTCAGGAAGGTTTTAAAATTTTTAGAACATAGGTTTTGCACATTCCTTGTTAAACTTCTTCCTAAATACTTAATCTTCTTTATTGTTATTGTAACTTGAATGTTTTTTTTTTACCATTATGTACTTTAACTCTTTATTATTTATGTGTATGAAGTCTATTGATTATTGTACATTAATTTAGTATCCTGTTACTCACTGGATTCCTTTTTTTTTTCTTAATTTAGTCTTATCATTGATTCTTTGGGGTTTTCCAGTTAGACTATTGTATAGAAAATAATTAACATAGCAAGCTCCAGACTATTATCTTTAGAAAGACCTTCTTGCAAGCTTGGCCTTTCATAGGCATGTGGGAACTTGGATTTGAGAAGGTTTACATCGTTACCAGAACTGATAAGAGAGGCTCACTGTGCCTAATTGTTGTACAAACAATGTGGTTTATGGTGAACACTTGTTTTTCTTCTGAGAGACTGGAATTTTTATATGTGTTAGGCAGAAGATACTTCCAGGACCAGCCTCCAATAAAAAGCTTGGGGACTGAGTCTTTAATGAGATTCAATCTATCCTTGGTACATATTTCATACCTGTTGTTACAGTTTGGTGCTGGAAGAACTAAGTACATGCTATCTAACTCCACTGGGAGAGGACTCTTGAAACATAGCACTTGGCTTGTCCATGTTTTCCCCAATGTACCTTTTTTTCTTTGCTTATTTTCCTTTGTATACTTTTATTGAAATAAAAAATATCCATGAATAAAACTATAAGCTGAGTCTTGTGAGTCCTAGGAAATCATTGACCCTGGTGGTAGTCTTGGGCAACACTTTTGCCAACACAACTATCACATATTCTACAAATAGAGATAATTTTACTTTTTTGAATCTATTAGAATGCCTCATTGATATTTCTTGTCTAATTGTATTGACTAATATTAAATATTGAATAAAACATGTAATAATGTTGAATAGAAGTGAATAGTAGCATTAAATAGAAGCAGAGATAATAAATACTCCTGCATTGTCCATGAACTTGATAGAAATGTCTCTAATGTTTCTCCATTAAAAAAGATATTGGTATTTGAAGTAAGAGAAGTATACATTATCATTTTGAGAGTGTTCCTCAATTACTACTTCCTTGAGTCTTTTTATCATGAATAGGTTTTAAATTTGTCAAAGCAATTCTCAATGTCTAAATATATAGTCATATATTTCCTTTAAATTTATTAATATAAGACTCTAATATTGAACCACACAGAATACTTTGAATAAATACCACTTAATCATGGTATATTCTTTTCTCATTGTGGAGTTGGATTCTGTTAGCTAATATTTATTTAGATTTTTTGCTTTGCTATTTATGGTCCATTTCCTTTTCTTGTACTACCTTTACCTGACATATTAGTGTTATATTGGTTTCATAAAAAATTCTCATTTTTTTTCAGTGCTCTGGGATAATTTATAGAGTACTGATACTATTTAATCTCTGAATGTGTGATATTGTTCCCCTGTGAAATCATATGGGACTGGTGCAGTTCCATGGAATGATTTCTTAATAACTTTATATCTTCTTTGGAAATTGGTCTCTTTAGGTTTCTAACTCTAACAGAATCAATTTTGGTAATCTGTATTTGCCTAGGAAACTATTTCATCCAGATTTTCATATTTGTGTACTTAAATGTGTGCACAGTTGTCTTTCATGTATTTAAAATTTCTTTTATTTTAATTGTTATTCCTTGTTATCATTTCTTACTTTATATATTTGTGCTCACTCTTTTTATTAGAAAATAAGATGTATATTTATATATTTTACTATTTAAAAAAATTAATCAGGTCATTCACTTGACTATTATATTCCTTATTAATTTCTACTCTTATATTATTATTTCCTCCCTTGTGAGTTCTTCTATTTACTTTGTCCCATACACTTTTGTCCATCCCTTTGTTTTTTTTAAATTTTTATTGGGGTATTGTTGATTTACAATGTTGTGTTTGTTTCAGGTGTACAGCTAAGTGGATCTGTAATACATATACATATATCCACTGTTTTTTAGATTCTTTTCCCATATAGGCCATTACAGAGTACTGAGTAGTGTTCCCTGTGCTATACAGTAGGCCCTTAATAGTTTTCAATTTTATACATAGTAGTATGTATGTGTAAATCCCAATCTTCCAATTTATCCCTCTCTCCCTTAACCCCAGGTAATCGTAAGTTTATATTTTATATCTGTAACTTTATTTCTGTTTTGTAGATAATTTCACTTGAAACCTTTTGTTAGATTCCACATATAAGCAATATCATATGATATTTGTCTTTCTCTGACTTACTTCACTCAGTATGAGAATCTCTAGGTCTATCCATGTTGCTGCAAATGGCATTATTTTGTTCGTTTTCATGGCTGAATAATATTCCATTGTATATATGAACCACATCTTCTTTATCCATTCCTCTGTTGGTGGACTTTTAGGTTGCTTCCATGTCTTGGCTATTGTAAACAGCACTGCAGTGAATACTGGTGCGCATGTATCCTTTCAAACCATGATTTTCTCTGGATATATGCCCAGCAGTGGGATTGCTAGATCATATGATAGCTCTATTTTTAGTTTTTTAGGGAACCTCCATACTGTTCTCCATAGTGGCTGAACCTGTATACATTCCCACCAACACAATCCAAGAACATGGTATATCTCTCCATCCGTTTGCATCATCTTTTATTTCTTTCATCAGTATCTTACAGTTTTCGGAGTATACGTTTTGGCGTTCTTAGGTACATTTATTCCTAGGTATTTTATTCTTATTGATGCAATGGTAAATGGGATCTTTTCCATGATTTCCTTTCTGATATTTCATTGTTAGTGTATAGGAATGCAAGAGATTTCTGTGTATTAGTTTTGTATCCTGCAATCTTACCAAATTCATTGCTGAGCTCTAAAGTTTTTCTGGTAGCATCTTGAGGATTTTCTATGTATATTATCATGTTATCTGCAACAGTGACAGTTTTGTTTCTCCTTCTACAATTTAGATTTCTTTTATTTGTTTTTCTTCTCTGATTGCAGTGGCTAGGACTTCCAAACCTCTATTGAATAATAGTGGTGAAAGTGGGCATGCCTGCCTTGTTCCTGACCTTAGAGGAAATGTTTTCAGTTTTTCACCATTGAGAATGATGCTTGCTGTAGGTTTGTTGTATATGGCCTTTATTATGTTGAGGTACATTCCCTCTATGTCCACTTTCTGCAGAGTTTTTATGATAAATGGGTGTTGAATTTTGTCAGAAAGCTTTTTCTGCATCTATTGAGATGATCATATGGTTTTTATTCTTCAATTTGTTAATATGGCGTATCACATTGGTTGATTTGTGTATATTGAAGAAGCCTTGCATCCCTGGGATAAATCCCACTTGATCATGGTGTATGATCCTTTTAATGTGTTGTTGGATTCAGTTTGCTAGTATTTAGTTGAGGATTTTTGCATCTTTGTTCATTAGTGATATTGGCCTGTAATTTTCTTTTTGTGATATCTTTGGTTTTGGTATCAGGGTGATGGTGGCCACATAGAATGAGCTTGTGAGATTTCCTTCCTCTGTAAATTTTGGAAGAGTTTCAGAAGTGTACTTGCCAGCTCTTCTCTAAATGTTTGATAGAATTCGGCTGTGAAGCCACCTGGTCCTGGACTTTTGTTTGTTTGAAAATTTTTTATTACAGTTTCAATTTCATTACTTGTGATTGATCTGTTCATATTTTCTATTTCTTTCTTGTTCAGTCTTGGAAGGTTGTTTCTTTCTAATAATTTGTCCATTTCTTTTAGGTTGTCCATTTTATTTGCATATAGTTGCTTGTAATAATGTTCTGTGATGTTTTGTATTTCTGTGGTGTCCATTTTAACTTCTCCTTTTTCATTCCTAATTTTATTGATTTGAGTCTTCTCCCTTTTTTTCTTGATGAGTCTGGCTAAAGGTTTATCAATTTTGTTTATCTTCTCAAAGAACCACTTTTTAGTTTCATTAATCTTTGCTATATTTTTTTTCTCTCTATTTCATTTATTTCTGATCTGATCTTTATTATTGATTTCTTTCCTTCTAATAACATTGAGTTTTGTTTGTTCTTCTTTCTCTAGTTCTTTAAGTGTAAGGTTAGGTTGTTTATTTGAGATTTTTCTTGTTTCTTGAAGTAAGATTGTATTGCTATAATCTTCCTTCTTAGAACTGCTTTTGCTGTGTCCCATAGGCTTTGGGTCATCACATTTTCATTTTCATATGTCTCTAGGTGTTTTTTGACTTCCTCTTTGTTTTCTTCAGTGATCCATTGATTATTTAGTAACACAGTGTTTAGCTTCCATGTGTTTGTGTTTTCCACAGTTTTTTTTAATCCTGTAATTGATTTCTAATCTCATATCGTTGTGGGTGGAAAAGATGCTTGATATGATTTCTATTTTCTTAAATTTACCGAGGCTTGATTTGTGTCCCAAGATGTGATCTATCTTGGAGAATGTTCTGTGTGGACTTGAGAAGAAAGTTTATTCTGCTGCTTTTGGGTGGAATGTCCTATAAACATCACTTAAGTCTATCTAGTCTAATGTGTCATTTAAGGCTTGTTTTCCCTTATTAATATTGTGTCTGGATGATCTATCCATTGGTGTAAGTGTAGTGTTAAAGTCCCCCACTATTTCTGTGTTACTGTTGATTTCCCCTTTTATGGCTGTTAGCATTTGCCTTATATGTTGTGGTGCTCCTAGTTTGGGGTGCATATATATTTACAATTTTTATACCTTCTTCTTAGATTGATCCCTTGATCATTATGTAGTGTCTTTCCTTGTCTCTTGTGACAGTATTTATTTTAAAGTCTATTTTGTCTGATATGATTATTGCTATTCTAGCTTTCTTTTGATTTCAATATGTGTGGAAAATCTTTTTCCATTCCTTCACTTTCAGTCTGTATGTATCCCTAGGTCTGAAGTGGTTCTCTTGTAGACAGCATATATATGGGTCTTATTTTTGTATCCATTCAGCCAGTCTGTGTCTTTTGGTTGGTGCATTTGATCCATTTACATTTAAGGTAATTTTTGATATGTATGTTCCTATTGCCATTTTCTTAATTGTTTTGGGTTTGTTTTTGTATGTCTGTTTTCTTCCTTTCTGCTTTTCTTCTCTTCTCTTGTGTTTCCTGACTAGAGAAGTTCCTTCAGAATTTGTTGTAAAGCTGGTTTGGTTTTGTTGAATATCCTATCTTTTGCTTGTCTATAAAGCTTTTTATTTCTCCATCAAAAGTGAATGAGGGACTTGCTGGGTAGACTTTTCTTGGTTGTAGGTTTTTCCCTTGCATTACTTTAAAATTATCCTGCCACTCCCTTCTGACCTGTAGAGTCTCTGCTGAAAAATCAGCTGATAACCTTATGGGGATTCACTTGTACGTTGTTTGTTGCTTTTCTCTTGTTGCTTTTAATATTTTTTCTTTGTATTTAATTTTTGTTAGTTTGATTAATATATGTCTCAGTATGTTCCTCCTTGGATTTATCCTGTATGGGACTCTCTGTGCTTCCTGACCTTGGGTGACTGTTTCCTTTCCTATGTTAGGGAAGTTTTAAACTATAATAACCTCAAATATTTTCTCAGGTAGTTTCTCTTTTGCTTTTCTTCTGGGACCCCTATATTTTGAATGTGGTGTGTTTAATGCTGTCCCAGATGTCTCTGAGACTGTCCTCATTTCTTTTCATTTTTTTTTCTTTATATTGTTCCATAACAGAGATTTCCAACATTCTCTCTTCCAGGTCACTTATCCATTCTTCTGTCTCAGTTATTCTGCTATTGATTCCTTCTAGTGTGTTTTTCACTTCAGTTATTTTATTGTTCATCTGTGTTGTTTGTTCTTAATTTTTCTATTTCTTTGTTAAACATTTCTTGTATTTTCTCAGTCTGTGCCTCCATTCTTTTTCAAGAATCTTGGATCATCTTTACCATCATTACTCTGAATTCTTTTCAGGTAGATTGCCTGTCTCCTTTCATTTATTTGTTCTTGTAGGTTTTTATTGTGCTCCTTCATCTGCAACATATTTCTTTGTTGTCTCATTTTTATAACTTACTGTGCTTGTGGTTTCCTTTCTGCAGGCTGCAGGATAATCATATTTCCTCTTGCTTCTGGTGTCCACCACCCCCTGGTGGGTGAGATTGGTCCAGAGGCTTGTGCCATTATCCACTTGATAGGGGGTTTGGTGTTTTGGTGACCAGAGCCTGCCCTCAATATTGAGTGGGGTCTCCCCTTGCTCTGTGGTTGTCACTGCCCTGTCAGGGGTGAGGTCTACTCCCTAGTTGTTGGAGTAGAGGTCTCCAGATATGTTTCTTAGCTGTGTCTGTGATCTGCAGTGTGAGGTAAGCAGTATTGGAGCACTCCCACTGGGAGAGAAGCCACTGAGTACTACTCTTCTGGAGCTGTTCATCTGTTAATGTGCTCTCTTTTATCCTCTTTCACTCATTGTGCAAGTTCACAACATACACTGTTGTTGACACTGGTCTTGGTCCCACCTTAATTGTGGGTATGATGGCAATTGGCCTTGGTGACTCTGAGGCACTGTTTTCACCAGGCCACTGGCATAGATGCAGTGAGGTCAGTTCCAAGGCCTCTGGTAGTCATGAACCTGCACCTGCTGTGGGAGCCACGGTGGCTGCTGAGACTCTGGCCTGGCCCAAACCCTGGGTGTATAGTCCCCCTAAGTCCACAGCTACTAAAGCCAGACCCATCCCAGCTACAGGTGCTCTTGTCCTTTCAGATGTTTTGCAAGCTTTGAATTTAAGAAGCTGTCAGAGAAAGTGTAACTTAGTGGTTTGCACAGCCACGAGGTGAGATTTCAGCTCTTCTTCCTTAGTCACATGACCCTTGAGGCTCAGGTGTGGTTTCAGCCCCACCTCTGCATGTGTTCCTCCCACTGGAGTCTGTTCCAGAGGTTGCTAGAGTACACAAGCTCATCAGGTAGGAAGGAGCCGAGGCCATGATTGGGGTGAGCAGTCCATCCAGGTGAGAGAGTGCCAGGGTAGCAATTGAATACACAAGCCCATCAGGCAAATGATAGAGGCAAGCAGGTCACACAGGCCGGGGGAGGGGGCAGAGGAGGTGATGGCAGGTGCACACAGGCTGGTTCCAGCAGGAGGCCTCCCTTGTGCCTGTGGAGGCAGGGGCTGGTGCATGAGCAGAAGGGTCACTGTGCTTTGAATTCATAAAAAATAACAATGAATAAACCTATGTAGAATTTTGAAAAAAATTCAAGATATGTGACATTTTGATTATGAACTCAGGCTAGTCTGCTAATAATTTAATAAAAAGGTCCAGAAATATTTTCCCCCCAACACATACAGGAATATATAGATAGATAGATAGATACATGTACCCTAATATTCATTGCAGTGCTGTTTACAATAGCTAAGATATGGAAGCAACCTAAATGTCCATTGAGAGACAAATGGATAAAGAAAGTGTTGTACATATATACAATGGACCATTACTCAGAGCATAGAAAGAGTAAAATAAAGCCATTTCCAGCAACATGGATGTACCTGGAGATTATCATACTAAGTGAAGTAAGTCAGACAAAGATAAATATCATATGATATCATTTATATGTAGAATCTAAAAAAAAATAATGCAAATGAACTTATTTACAAAACAGAAACAGACTCACCAACTTAGAGAATGACCTGATGGTTACTAGGGTGAAGGCTGTAGGGGAGGAATAATTTGGGAGTTTGGGATGGACATGTACATACTGCTATATTTAAAATAGGTAACCAACAAGGGCCTACTGTATAGCACAGGGAACTCTGCTCAGTACTCTGTAATAACCTAAATGGGAAAATAATTTTAAAATAATAAAAATAAATAAATAATAATAATAAAAAAAGAAATACCTAGGAATACATCTAACTAATGAGAAAGAGAACCTGTCCTCAGAATGTATGAAACACTAATGAAAGCAATTGAAGGTGACACAAACTAACTGAGAGATATACCAGGCTCATGGATTGGAAGAATTAATATTTTTTAAATGAGCACACTACCCAAGGCAATCTACAGATTTAATGCTATCCCTACCAATATATCAATGGGCTATTTTACCAAACTGAAAAAGTAACTTTAAATTTGTATAGAAATAAAAAAGACCTCAAACATCCAAAACAATTTTGAGGAAGAAGAACAATACTGGATGTATCACACTCCTTGGTTTCAGATTATGCTACAAAATTACAGTAATTAAAACAGTGTGATACTGGCACAAAAACAAACACATAGTTCAATGGAACAGCATAGAAAACCCCTAAATAAACCCACACTAATATGGTAAATTAATCCACAACAAAGAAGCAAGTATATACGACATGGGAAAAGACAGCCTCTTCAATAAATGTTGTTGTGAAAACTCGACAGCTATGTGCAAAAGAATCAAACTGGACTACTTTCTCATACCATACACAAAAATAAATTAAAAATTATTAAGATTAAAGACTTAAATGTAATACCTAAAACCTTAAAACTCCTACAAGGCAGTGTGCTCTTTGACATTGGTCTTAGCAATATTTTTTTTGTATGTGTCTCCTCAGGAAAGGAAAACAAAAGGAAGACTAAACAGATAGGACTACATTAAACTAAAATGATTTTGCAGAGTAATGGAAACTACTAAGAATCAGAAAGACTGCCTACTGAATGGGAGAAGATATCTGCAAACAGTATATGTGATAAGGGGTTAATATCCAAAATATACAAATACTCATGCAACTCAACATCAGAAAAACAAACAAAAAAAACAATTAAAAAATGGACACAGAATCTGAATAAATTTTTTCAAAGAAGACTTACAGATGGTCAACAGGCATGTGAAAATATGCTCGTCATCACTAATCATGAGGGAAATGCACATCAAAACCAATGAGATATCACCTCGTACCTGTCAGAATAGCTTTCATCCAAAACCCAGAAAATAACAAGTATTGGACTGGATGTGGAGAAAAGCAACCTTCATGCACTGTTGGTTGGAATGTAAATTTGTTCAGCTACTATGGAATACAGTATGGAGGTCTTCAAAATTAAAAATAAAACTACATAAGATCCAGCAATTCCACTCCTGGGTATCTATCTGAAAAAAATGAAAATACTAATTGGAAAGATATATGCACTCTTGTGTTCACTGAAGCATTATTCACAATAGCCAAGATATGGAAACAAGTGTCCATTGATACATGAATGGATAAAGAAGATGTGGTATGTATATATACATACATACATATATACATATTAGTCATAAAAATAATGACATCTTGCCATTTGCAACAACATGGTTTGGCCTAGAGGGAATTATGCTAAGTGAAATAAGTCAGAGAAAGAGAAATACTATATTATATCACTTATATGTGAGATCTAAAAAACAAAACAAATTGACAACAATAACAAAACAGAAACAGACTCATAGATACAGTGAACATACAGGTGGTTTCTAGAGGGGGGAGGGATGGGAGAATAAGTGAAATTGGTGATAGAGATTAAAAGATAAAGAACTTCAGTGGTTGCCAGGGCTTGTGGGGGTGGGGATAAGAGACAAACAGGCAGAGAACAGAGGATTTTTAGGGCAGTGAAAATACTCTGTATGATACCATAATGAGGCGTACATGTTATTATATTTGTTGTTATATTATACAACATATTATACAACATATCATAGAATGTACAACACCATGAGTGACATTACGTTTAGTCATCATATCTCCTTAAGCTCTGTCCCAAAAGCTTGAAGATGGAGGACAAATAACTTCTTTGGTGAGATTTTGTTAAGGTATTTGGCCCATTTTAAAATGAGTTGTTTGCTTTCTTATTGTTGAGCTTTAAGAGTTCATTGTATTTTGAATGAGTACTTTATCAGATGTGCCTTTTGTAAATATTTTCTCCAAGTCTATATAACCTGTCTTCACATTCTCTTGAGACTGCCTTTCATAGAGCAGAAGTTTTTAATTTTAATGAATCCATCTTTTCAATTATTTCTTTCATGAATCATAACTTTGTTTCCCATCCCAAAGATATACTGATAGAAAATAAGGATATGAAAATAAGCTCTATATCTATGTCATCAGGGGAATGCAAATTAAAATACTAATTAGATACTACTACATAACTATTAAAATGGCCAAAATTCAGAACACTGAGAACCCTAAACGCTGGCAAGAATATGTGGCAACAGGAACTCTCATTCATGACTGGTGGGAATGCAAAATGGTACAGCCACTTTAGAAGATAGTTTGGTGCTTTATTACAAAGTTAAACATACTCTTACCATATGATCCAGTATTTATGCTCCTTTGTATTTATCCAAAAGATCTGAAAACTTATGTCCACACAAAAGGTTGCACATGGATGATTATGAAAGTTGGTATCCTAGAACAGAAAAGAAAAACAAGTTAAACGCTAAGGAAATCTAATGAAGTATGGATTTTAGTTAATAATCATGCATCAATATTGGTTAATTAGTTGTGACAAAGGTATTATACAAATGTAAGGTGTTAGCAATAGGAGAAAGTGGGTGTGGGGTTTAAAGGAACTCTCTGTACTGTCCTTGCAACTTTTCTGTGTATCTAAACCATTTTAAAGTTAAAATTTTATTTAAAGTATATACTTTGAAACAATAAGGCAGCTCTTAGGAAATTCCAGAAAATGAAATGTGTTAGATTGACTAATCTTCTTTCTTTTCCCAAGAATATTCCAGTTTTAACACTGAAAATTCTTCCTCTTGGTGAAGTCTTAAGTCTCAAGCAAACCATTTTAATTGTTCAACTTAAATGTGACTAAGTAAATAATATTTGAGGTAGCCCTGTGGAGTTTTTAATCCTAAGCCGGAATATATTCATGATTTTCATATGATCTTAGCTCTTGTATGTCTTGCACATTGATGGTTGCTAGACTTTGTCTAATCATAAAACATTTTTATATTATTATCCCATGGCCCATGATGACAACGTTGTCACCATATCTGCCTTATTTAAACTCACTTAATCCAAGCAAAAGTTTTAAGTATATTTGCAGAGAAAAGAGTTAGAGGTGTATCGCTGATACCATACTAAAAAACCTATTGTCGGTTACTACTGTCTTCTGAATCTGTTCAGGGTTGGTTGCTTGTTTAGGGACTGCCAAAGCACATGTACTGTTGGCAGTATGTCTATGTCTGTGGCCAATAGGTGAAGAAAAAACACTCCTTGAGTTTGTATTTTATAGGTTTAAACTATTCTTGCTTATAACCCAGCATTTCTTAATATGATTATTTATTTAATATTTTATTAAAAGAGTGAAGTCTCATATAGCTCTTAAAGCAGCAAATGATTCTTGAGGCTTTATTAGTCATTACATTAGCTATGCCACTATATTCATGTGGTTTAGCAAAATGAGGAGGTTTTCTCTGTTGTCAAAATATTTTTCAGAATGTGTGTGCGTGTATTTCATTAGTATTAAAAAAAAAAGTAGCTATGCCTAGTAGGTGAACTTAATCAGCAAGTATTTAGCTACTGCTTCGTTTCCTAATTTTGAAACTGTAACAATGAACCCGGGCTTCCATAATTACTTCTAATTTACATCAGTTTTACCCAATCTTGTCTACACAATTGAATCACATGGGTATCTTTCAAAAATTTCTAACACCAGGAAAAATCACAGATGAATTATGTTTCATTCTCTTGGGGTGTGACATAATGATCAATAATTTTGAAGGTCCCCAGATGACTCCAGTGTGCAAATCAATTTGAAAACCACCAAGTTACATCCTAAAATACTTTTTTACTTTTTAGGACTATTTATTTATTTATTTATTTTTAAATTAATTTTTATTGAAGTATAGTTGATTTACAATGTTGTGTTAGTTTTTGCTGTACAGCAAAGTGAACAGTTATGTGTATACATATATCCACTCTTTTTTCGATTCTTTTCCCATACAGGTCATCACAGTCTATTGAGTAGAGTTCCCTGTGCTATACAGTAGGTTCTTATTAGTTATCTATTTTATATATAGTAGTGTGTATAAGTAAATATTTCCAAATATGTATAAAAAGGTGTGTGGAAAAGGTTAACACTCTTCTAAAAATTCTATTAACAGCCAGAAATATCTTAACATTATTAGCCTCTAATATATTTACTATGTTATTTATTGTCAAATGTTAGAATATATATTCCATACTACAGAAGGCTTTCTCTACTAAAGTGAAAATTTTATTATATTTTTAATGAAAAATCATGCCCTTTCTACATTCTTATTTTTCTTTCTTTTGTAATTACAGAATTGTGTGCATATCAGTAAGGCAATTGTTTCCTAAAACAAGCTCTTACAAGTTAAGAAATGATCTATTTAACTACTCTTGATCCTCTCATTATCTCAGAGTTTAGGAACCATACCAGAGAAACAGCTATGAAATGATAGTATACAATTTTGTGTTCTACATTGAGGGAACCTGTTAGTTACAGGAAAAGGAATTAACCATTGAGTCATTTAGAAGTTTTTATAATTAAAAGTTTTATTCCTGGAAGAACTACTAGACAATTAAATGAAATGCTAACAACAAATTAAATGCTTTATAGGTCAGTCATCCCATTTGGTCTCTTTAGGGAAGCTGTTCTCATATAAAGCATGCCATAACCTACTTGCATAATGATTCTATCTTAACTGTGCCTTCTGCTCTTTTATGGCATGTCGTTTATCCTGATGCATGGCTGATATAGATGAGATGTAAAGGATGTAAAAACTGCTATTTATGGCAGATACAATTTGCAGAATCTAAGCATAGTAAACTGAGCATATTAAACCTGACAGTGAGTCTTTACAAGTCATAGATGTGATTTGATATAAAATACATTAAGGCTATGCCTTCACAGGTAAAGAAAAGCAGAGGGTTGAAGTAACAATATAGGTAATTTGTATTAAAAAAAATTAAAAAAAACTCTCTTATGGAAGAAAGTAACATTTGGTTGCCTGATTATTCAACATTGTTCATCTACAGAGCCTGAATGAATTTTGGATTGTTCAGCCTTTCATTTCATTTTGCTTATGTGTGCAAAAGCAAATGTGACATTTATAGATTTAACAAATTATTTTGGTCATGCAATGTATAATGTATTTTATGGTGAAAAGAAAATGCACATATTACTTTTACTTATATAACTGGCCTCTCCTGTTAAATTTACTCTAAAATGAAGGAATAAATGATTATCATAATATTTAGGTATATTCCTTGTGCCTACCTTAACAGCCTTCATTTACGTTTGTTCTTCTATTTTCTCATTTCCTAGTTGATATATAAAATGTTGATCAGAAGACTGAATAATAAAAATATACATCTTTTCTATTGATTTCCACAGGCTTTATATATATTTCAGAAAGGAAATTCTTTTAATGCAGACATATTTTGCTTTATTTTTCAGGTTCACTCATTTAATAGAACTTCATAAAATTATGTCATCTAATGTAATTTTTGCTGTAAATTCCATTATTAATTTTGCTAAGGTGATTTCAGCAATAAATATTTCAAGGAAACTTTTTTACTGTACAGATTTTAAGATGTAAAAATTGATGATTTTATATAGAAATATTGTAAGATAACCATTAATTAACATATTCATTACCTCACAAAGTTATCTTTGTGTGTGTGTATGTGTTTGTGTGTGTGTGTGGTAAAAACACTTAGGATCTAACCATTTAACAAATTTGAAGTATATAGCATAGTATTATCTACAGTCACCATACTACACAGCAAGTCACCAGAAATTATTCCTCTTCCATAACTGAAAACCCTTGACCAAAATCTCCCCATATACTCCTCCCCCTAGTCTCTGGTAACAACCATTCTACTCTCTACTTCTATGAGCTCGACTATTTTAGCTTCCACTTATAAGTGAATATATACAGTATTTGTGTTTCTGACTCTGACTTATTTCACTTAACATGTCTTTCAGGTCCACATAGTTTGTTGCAAATCGCAGGATTTTCTACCTTTATAAGGTTGTTTAATATTCCATTGTATGTATGTACCACATTTTCTTTTTTTAATATAATTTTTTTGGAACATAGTTGATTTACAATGTTGTGTTAGTTTCAGGTGTACAGCAAAGTGATTCAGTTATACATATACACATATCCATTCTTTTTCAGATTCTTTTCCCATGTAGGTGATTACATGGATAGTAGAGTTCCCTGTGCCATACAGTAGGTTCTTGATAATTATCATTTTTATATATAGTAGTGTGTAAGTGTTAATCCTAAACTCCTAGTTTATCCCTCCCCTCTACCTTTCCCCTTTTGTAACCACAAGTTTTTTTTCTAAGTCTGTAAGTCTGTTTCTGTTCTGTAAATAAGTTCATTTCTATCATCTTTTTAGATTCCACATATAAGTGATATCATATGATATTTGTCTTTGTCTGACTTACTTCACTTGGTATGATAATCTCTAGGTTGATCCATCTTGTGGCATTATTTCATTCTTTTTTTGTGGCCAAGTAATATCCCATTGTATATATGTACCACATCTTCTTTATCCATTCATGTCTCAATGGACATTTAGGTTGCTTCAAGTCTTGGCTATTGTAAACAGCACTGCAATGAATATTGGGGTGCATGTGATCTCGGGTGACCTAAGCCTGCAGCAGCTTGAAGCAGTGTTTCAGTTCCCAGCCAGAGATTGAGGTTGGGTTGAGGCAGTTAGAGCACCAAATCCTAGCCACTAGACCAGTGGTCAATGACAAGGCCTTGGCCCATATGGCTTTCCAGAAAAGAATTCCCACAAAGATGGAAAGTAGTGAAACAAAGTGTTAATTAGGAGAAAAAAGAGTACAGTATGTGTGGATAGACACACGGGCGGACTCAGAGAGAGAGTCGCACCCTCGTGGTAGTTTAAATCACTTATATGGGGAATTTCTTCCAGGTTTCCTTTGGCCAATCATTTTGATTTGCCTGGTTCAGAGTCCATATTTGGTATATCTCAGGATCCTCCCATATGTGCAGGCGCATCTCACAGACAAGATGGATTCCACCAAAGAGACCTATGGGTAGACTTGACATCACTGCCCTTTTGACCTGTAAGGAGATTTCTAGTCGGGAAGGTCTCCTTGACTTTGAGAATGATAAATATGTGGTCTCTTATCTTCTATGTGGGCAGGGCCCAGCCTCCTTTCTCAATTGTCCTGCTATTCTCATCTTGGAGTATCAGTCCACAGGGAACGAATCTCCAATTGCTTACGCTGGGAGATGGGGGGCGGGAGCTATGTACCTCCTGCCTCACATGTTTCCTTTCAAACCGTGGTTTTCTCTGGATATATGCCCAGGAGTGGGATTGCTGGGTCATATGGTAGTTCTAGTTTTAGTATTTTAAGGAACTGCCATACTGTTCTCCATAGTGGCTGTACCAGTTTACATTCCCAGCAACAGTGTAGGAGGGTTCCCTTTTCTCCACTCCCTCTCCAGCAGTTATTGTTTGCAGATATTTTGATGATGGCCATTCTGACTAGTATAAGGTGATATCTCATTGTAGTCTTGATTTGCATTTCTTTAATAATTAGTAATGTTGAGCAACTTTTCATGTGCTTTTTGGCCATCTGTATGTCTTCTTTGGAGAAATGTCTATTTAGATCTTCTGCCCATTTTTTGATTGGATTCTTTCTTTTTTTGATATTGAGACACACGAGTTGTTCATATATTTTGGAGTTTAATCCTTTGTCGGTCTCGTCTTTTGCAAATATTTTCTCCCATTCTGTGGGTTGTCTTTTCATTTTGTTTATGGTTTCCTTTGTTGTGCAAAAGGTTTTGAGTTTAATTAGGTCCCATTTGTTTATTTATTTATTTTTTTAAATTTCCATTAGTCTAAGAGGCAGATCGTAAAAGATATTGCTGCAATTTATTTCAAAGAGTGTTCTTCCTATGGTTTCCTCGAAGAGTTTTATAGTGTCTGGTCTTACATTTAGGTCTTTAATCCATTTTGAGTTTATTTTTGCGTATGATGTTAAAGAATGTTCTAATTTCATGTTTTTTACATGTAGCTGTTCAGTTTTCTCCACAACATTTCTCAAAGGGTCTGTCTTTTCTTCATTATGTATCTTGGATCCTTTGTCATAAATTACCATAAGTACATGAGTTTTAAAAAAAGCAATGGACCCAAGAGAAGATGTGATATTGTGTTATGTTTATATATATATATATATATATATATATATATATATATATATATATATATATATGAGACTTTTGTATCCAAAGTAATCTTGAGAAATAAAAATGGAGCTAGAGGAATCAGGTTCCCTGACTTCAGACTATAGTGAAAAGCTACAGTTAAAAAAACAGTATGGTACTGACACAAAAACAGAAATTTAGAGCAATGGAACAAGATAGAAATTGACCATAGGTGCATAGGTTTATTTCTGGTCTTTCTCTTGTAAACAAATCAGAAACACCATATTTTAAGGAAAATCTACTTATATAAATTACTGATCATGTGAATTCAAATGGATTTTGTGATGAAATGTACAATTTCAGCTGCATACTCATGTAATTATTAGAGTGGACATTTCAAAGTAACAGATATAGCATTGCAGTTTCATCTGCTGACATTCAACTCTAAAAACTCCATGATAGCATTAATTTTTCCTGGTATTGGGACATTAATTTAATGAACTGAAAGGGGAGATTTGCATTCAGAACTGAGACAGTAATTAAGGCTAACAAACAACACAATATCTCCATTACAATAAGAATTATTTTTCTTAACTTGTGTTCTTATAACACTCAGGAAGATAGATAAATACACACACACACACACACACAGTTAGTTTTTTGTTTGTTTGTATGGGCTCACTTTAGTTCACCATTTCTCTGAGGTTCTAGATGTAATTACTCAAACATTATTATAATCTCAGTGGAAATCCCAGTGCTCTACTTGGAGTTTCTGTAAATTACTACTAGTCTGACACTCTCATATTCACTCTAGCTCTGATTGCCTCAGAATGTTAATCCCCATTGCATATTGTGGGGACATAGCAAATTTTCTGCCCTGGTTTTGACAGAAATGTGGAACTCATTCTTTCGCTTCTAAAATAGAATACTTTATCTTATATTTAAATAAGCAATAGATCATTTAAACCCTTTTCCTCAGAACAAAGAACAGTATCTCTCCAAAGATAAATTTAAAAAAAAATTGCTGGCTGCTTTAAAGTAGGAAGTTGTTCCAACTTCTAGCCATTTATTTCTTAAACTCATGGGGGTCCAGTCTCAGAGAAGTCCATTACATTTCCCTCTATAGAACATTTTTGGTTTTTTGAAAGTGTGATTTCCCTACACTAACAATCAGTTCACAGAGGGTGCCTCTCTAGGCTTAAGGGTGTGAAAACAGCTTTTTCAATGGACTCTCCTGTTAGCCACAAATTGTACTGGTGAGTCTGCTATTCCTTTTTATCTTGCATTTTAAATGAAAACATTACCCTCACTTTTTATATTATTAGATGAGGAATTATTTTCAACCAGTTAGTTAGCTGTTTTTTTCACTTAACAGACTATTTCAAATTCCACATTAAGACTTAGTCTTTTTATTACAGCTCCTGACATCACATTTAACTATAAAATTAAAACTTATTCCTATCAGAGTAAATGCAAGTTTTAGGGGTGGAAAACCAGTTTTTCTTCCTTTAGTGTATTTTACTTTGTCTACATATTGAGGAGAAATATGCAGATATTCAGTTCACGTAGTAACCTCAGAGAAGTTATCAGTGTAAAGTCAGTGTTCCCACTCAAACAAAAAAAAAATGAGAGATTTCCTCATTGTTGAGTATTAAACACGTACAAGTCATGCTACATGCTGATTATATTGATTTGGAGACACAAAAAGCTAAATGCAATGGTCAGCGTGATCAGCATGTAGCAGTTGAAACTTCTCAGTAAATTCCCTGGAGATGACAAAAGGAACATTTTTATCCCACATAACTTGAATATTCCATGCAGTTGACACGTCTCAGAGCACTTACCTAGATGTGAGTGACTTATACTAAGAAATCTACATACTGAGAAGTATTACTTCCATCACACCTGTAGAACTATATAATTTCTTTGTTTTCAGTGGGAAAATCTTGTTCATAGAAGATCAAGTAATCATTCACAGTAAATTTTTCAAGTATTACCTTTCAAAGGCAAGAATTTTGTGTATACTAAATATATAGACTAACTTTCAAATGTTTTCCAGGTAGGGTGTCCATATTTGCAATATTTTTTATTAATTGTAACAACAATACACTTCATATTTTATTTCAATTCTTCTGCTATCTTAAGCCACACATTGTATCCAGTATATATTTTAGAATTATTCTTCTCACGATGTGGCAAAAATCATTGTGCAAGGATCTCAGAATCGGAAGATAGCATGCAGGAAAAATATCTTTATCCTTTGTCCTCACAAGTAGTCTTTAAGTATTTTTTAAACCATATTTTAGTTTGGCTTATCTCTAATCAAAATTCTCATAGGAGAAAAAAGTCTCATAGGAGGCTGTGGTTATTTTCTCATCTTCTCATTATGTTTTCTTTCAGTCTTTTCTCAAGCTTGATTCTAATAATTTAACCAGGGTTATATACTTGACTGTGACTGTCTCTGGAGACAATATCATTAATATCTGTTATAATTCCTACAGAAAATGTTTACAGTTTGTTTCTTTCCAAACAGACTTATTGATGATATCTTATTGGAGGAAACTGAATTAGAGAGCATTAGGGTCCTTAATGTCTTTTACAAACATATAGTAAACATTTTTTTTTCCTGCTACAATTTCACCGACCATGATTTGCAGCATTTAGCTTGGCATTGTGAACACACAGTTATGTGACTTGTTCTTAGTCCACACCTAACAGCGCAGCCTATAATTAAATTTATCTCTACTTGTCCACTTTCTAAGAACTATAAAAAAGATCAATAACCTCAATAGCATACTTTCACTGAAATAATCTACAACTGTGATCTGTTTCCTTCCCTCCCTCCCTCCCTCCTTTCCTCCCTCCATCCATTTCTCCCTCCCTTCCTAATTATTTTTTTTCATTAGTAGAAAGAGATATATTAAAAGGTGATTTATTCTAGTCCTTTTTTAATTGAAATAAATATAGTTGATTTACAATATTGTGTTAGTCTGGTGTACAGCAGTGATTCAGTTATATAATATATATATATATATATATATATATATATATATTCTTGTTCATATTCTTTTCCATTATAGGTTATTACAAGATATTGAACATAGTTTCATGTGCTATAAAGTAGAACTTTGTTGTTTATCCATTTTATATATAGTAGTTTTTACATGCTAATCCCAAACTCCTAATTTATCCCTCCTCTACTCTTTTCCTTTTGGTAAACATAAGTTTATTTTTTATAACTGTGAGTTTGTTTCTGTTTTGTAACTAAGTTCATTTGTATCATATATTAGGTTCCACATATAAGTGATATCATACGATATTTGTCTTCCTCTGTTTGACTTACTTCACTTAGTATGATGATCTCTAGGTACATCCATGTTGCTGCAAATGACATTATTTCATTCTTTTTATGGCTGAGAGGTATATATATGTATATAATACATATATTATATATATATATATATATATATATATATATATATATATATATATATATATCACATCTTCTTTATCCATTCATCAGTTGATAGGCATTTAAGTTCCTCCCATGTTTTGGCTATTGTAAATAGTGCTGCTATGAATATTGGGGTGCATGTATCTTTTGGAATTAGAGTTTTCACTGGATATATGCCCAAGAATGAGATTGCTGGACCATATGGTAACTCTATTTTTAGATTTTTAAGACACCTCTATACTGTTTTCCATAGTGGCTGCACCAATTTATATTCCCACCAGCAATGTAGGAAGGTTCCCTATTCTTCATACTCTCCAACATTTATTATTTGTAGACTTTCTTAATGATGGCAATTCTGACCAGTGTGAGGTGGTATATCATTGTAGTTCTGATTTACATTTCTCTGATAATTGGCAACATTGAGCATCATTTCATGTGCCTATTGGCCATCTATATGTCTTCTTTGGAAAAATGTCTAGTTAGGTGTCTGCCCATTTTTTTGATTTTTTTTAAATTTTTTTTTGTTATTGAGTTGTATGAGCTGTTTATATATTTTGGAAATTAAGCCCTTGTTGGTCGCATCATTTGCAAATATTTTCTCCCATTCTGTAGGTTGTTTTCCATTTTGTTTATGGTTTTCTTTACTGTGCAAAAGCTTGTAAGTTTGATTAGGACTATTTGTTTTTGCTTTTATTTATATTGCCTTGGGAATCTAGTCCTTTATTTTTAATACACATTTAAAAATAAACTTGCCAATATTTACAAAAATACTAAATGGAATTTTGAGTATGATTTTATTGAGTATAAAAATCAGTTTAAGTATATTTTACATCTTAACAATAGTGAGTTTTCTAATGCATGAATAAGTAATATATCTTAATTACATCTTCTTTAATTTTTCTCATCAATATTTTTCAATACTTTTTATTACTTTATTACTTTATATTTGTATAACAATGTTAAGTTTATTAAAAAACTGAGAAGGATGCACAGAGATTTCCCATATAATCCCTGCATGCACACATTTATAACTTCCCCCATTATCAATAATACTCATCAGAGTGACATCTCCAAGATGTTGAGATATGTGAACTCAACTTCCGTTACCCCACAAAGATAAACAACTAGACAGCTGTCCACAAACTAAAATAGCTCTGGTGTTCACTTAAGAAACTTTAACAACACAGTGGTGCAAAATTAAAAAAAAAATTGACAATAACAGCACAAGGGAAGAAGGAAGGCAACTTTGTTTTGCTACATTATCCCATTCCTCAGACCATTATTGCTCAGCAGAAAGAGGAACTTCCCAGCTAGAAAGAGATTTCCTTGCCAGGAAAAATAAGAGCATGATGAGTAATCAGTTTCGATAGTCTTTTTGGGCACTGTAAGAAGGTCTCACTTTGGTTTCACCCCACCCAGACTGGCAAAGCTGAGACATATAGAGAAAACTAGGAACAAGGAAGAAAATAAAGAACTATCAATAACAGTCATGCAGTGGGAGTGATCATGGTTCAAAGTGAACTTTTGTGCATACAGACAGAGCAGACTTCACATCTAAAGAAACTAAGAGCCAGCTTAGCCACCATGGACACCTTGCATATTTCACCAGCTTTTGCCCCACAAGTATTTGCATTTGCAGATACCAGTCACCTGAGTCCCTCCCTCACCCCTCCTTCCAAGCCCTACTGGAACAAGGAACTACAACAGCAACCAGCAAAGGCCTTGCAGCTGTGCAGCCACAAATCCCCACACTTGATGGCCTGCTCCACAAGACCCATGGAAACAGCATGCTTCAGCATGCCTCCACATACAGATGAAAGTCTTTCCTTACCAAAATCATAAAGTCTGAAACAGGTGATTGCTTCTTCAAATGCACAGTCATCTACACAAGGCTATAGGGTCATGAAGAACAGGAAAACATCACTTCACTCAAGGAATGCAGTAAATATTCAGTAACTGGCCCAGAAGAAATGGAGATTCAAAAATTGTGTGACAAAGAATTCAAAATAATTGTTCTAAAAATGCTCAGAGAGCTACAAAAGAACACAGAAAAACATTGTAACAATATCAGGAAATTGATACAAGAATAAAATGAAAAGTTCACCAAAAAGAAAGAAAACAAAAAGAACAAAGCAGAAATTTTGGAGCTAAGGAATATAATGATAGTACTGAAGAATTTGTTAAAGAGCTACAACAGCAAACTTTAGCAAGCAAAAGAAAGAATCAGTGAATTAGAAGAAAGATCAATTGAAGTTATACAATCAGTGGAACAAAAATAAAAAGGAAGCAAAAGGAATAAAGAAAACTTATGGAACTTAAAGAGCACCATTAAGAAAAATAATGTGTGTATCACTGAATTTCCAGAAGGAGAGGAGAGGGAGAAAAGCATAGAAAGCTTATATAAAGAAATAATGACTCATAACTTTCCAAACCTGGGAAGAGATTTTGACATTCAAATTCATGAAGATAATAGGCCACCCAAAATATCAATCCAAAATTTTCTTCACCAGGATATATTACAATATAACTGTCAAAAACCAAAGAAAGAGAATTTTAGAAGCAGTAAGAGAAAAAGCAATCTCTCATACAAGTGAATCCCCATAAGGCTATCAGCAGATTAATCAACAGAGAAATTGAAGGCCAGGAGAGAATAAGATGATATATTCAAAATCCTTAAAGAAAGAAACAACCAAACAACAACTTATTACTAAGCAAAGTTGTTTTTCATAAATAAAGGTAAGATAAAGAGTTTTACCAACAAAAAAATCCTGAGGGAGTTAATCACCAATGGGCTTGTCTTACAAGAAATGCTGAAAGGAGTTCTTTAAGATAAAAAAAGGAGAAAAATTAAAAACATAAAAACATATGAAAATATATGACACACTGGTAAAGGTAAGCAGACTGGTAAATAAAGACAGATTTAGAGCACTGTAATACTATAATATGGTGGTGTGATAACCTCTTACCTCTAGTATAAAAGTTAAAAGGCAAAGTATTAAAATTAGCTATACCTATAGTAATTTGTTACTGAATAGACAATATAAAATTATATAAATTTTGTTTTCTAACACATAAAAGGGAGGGGAGTAAAAGAATAGAACTATTTTATGTAATTGAATTTTAATTGTTGTCAGTGTAAAATAGACTGCTATATCTGTAAGATGTTTTATGTAAGCCCAGCAATAACCACAAAGCAAAAAACTACAGTAAATCCAAAAGATAGAGAAGATAATTATTAAAACTATGGAAAATTATCATTTCCAAAAGAAGGTGGAGAGAAAAGAAGAAACAAGGGCACTACAAAATAGAAAACAATTAATAAGATGACATAGCTAGTCCTTACCTATCAATAATTGCTCTAAAGGTTACATATTAACTTCTCCAAACAAAAGACATAGAGTGAGGTCCCGATCAAGATGACAGAGCAGAGGTCAAGATGGCAGCGTGGGAGGACACGTAGTTTGCATTTCCCCACAACTAGGGTACCTGCTGGATGCTGGTGGGGGACCTCGATGCCCAAGGAGAAGGGAGGAACCCCTGAGCCACTGGGTAGGACATGGGGGAGAGTGAGGGGGAAGTAGAAGTGGAGGCTGGACAGGACTGGCGTCCTGGTGGTGTGGCTGGGAGACAGGAGGGATTCCCATGCCTGGAGGGGCCCTCTGTGGCTCAGAGGATCAGGGGGGAGTGTGCCTAGTGTTTCCCCTGCCCAATCAGGCCCTGGGAAGCCTGCTGGGTTCCTGGGCCTTGTCCTCTGCTGTAGGAGACCTCCTTCGACCGTCTGTGTCTTGGGGGTGTAGGAGAGACAGAGGAAGGGGAAGAGGAAGAGTGGCAGAAGTGGGGGGCCTTCTGGGATCAGAGGATGAGGGGAGGTGCAGCGAGCATTTCTCCCACCCAATCGGGCCCTGGGAAGTCTGCTGGGCTCCTGGGCCTGGTGCTCCACCTTCCGGGACCCCCTCCAGCTGCACTGGTACTGAGTGGGGGGAGAAGAAGAGAGGAGGACAGGGGGCCCTCTGGGACTGGAGGATTTGGGGAGGAGCTGTGGGCATTTCCACCACCCACTTGGGCCCTTGGAAGCCTCTTGGGCTTCTGGATCTGGACCCCTGCCTTCCAGAGCCCCTTCCATCCATGTTGAGCCTAGAGGCATAGGAGGGAGGGAGGTGGGGAAGAAGAAGAGAGCCCAAAAGGGAGGGACCCTCCAGGGTCAGAAGATCAGGGGAAAGGCACCTAGTGTTTCCGCTGCCCACTCAGACGCAGGGAGCTTGGAGTCCTTGACCAGGTCCTCCACCTCCAAGGCCTCCACACCTGGGCCCCTCCTGCTCTGCTGAGCCTAAGTGCAACCCCCCACCCCCCAACCCACAGGACCTTTTCCAGCCCTGTGGGACCTAAGCATAGGCCCCGCCCTTGCCTAACCCCCACCTCTTCGAAAGCCCCGCCCCCCACAATGAAGGCTTTTTCTGTCTTTTATTTTCCCTCCTCTTTTTGGCTTCTGTGGTTCTGTTTTACCTTCCAGTTGTTGTTTAATCTATACATTTTTTTTTTTTTAGTTTTTCTAACATATCTGTTAGGTTTGTAATCTTATTTTATATTTTACTCTTTGTTATTGTTTTACCCCTGTTTTTCCCTTTTTTATTTTTTATTTGTTGCCACCCCATGTGGCTTGTGGGATCTCAGTTCAGAAGCCAGGGATCGGGCCTGAGCCCCAGTGGTGGGAGCTCAGAGTCTGAACCACTGGACTAACAGAGAACCTCATACCCAGGTAATATTCAGTGGAGTGAGGTCTCCTGGAGGTCCTCATCTGTACACCTAGATCGAGCACTACCCAACAGCCTACAAACTCCAGTGCTGGAAGCCTCAGGACAACCAGTAAGACAGGAACACAAACCCACCAATGAAAAAAAAAATTAGATGACAAAAAAATATGTCAGAGATGAAAGAGCATGGTGAAAACTACAAGACCAATAAATGAAGAGGAAATAGGCAACTTACCCCCCAAAAAATTCAGAGTAATGATAGTAAAGATGATCCAGAATCTCAGAAATAGAATGGAGGAACGGATAAAGAAAATACAAGAAAGGTTTAATAAATATCTAGACGAATTAAGAACAAACAAACAGAGAAGGACAACACAATAACTGAAATGAAAAATACACTAGAAAGAATCAATAACAGAATAAAAGAGGCAGAAGAACGAATAAGTGAGCTAGAAGACAGAATGGTGGAAGTAACTGCCAAGGAGCAGAATAGAGAAAAAACAATGAAAAGAATTGAAGACAATCTCAGAGACCTCTGGGACAACACTAAATGCACCAGTGTTTGAATTATATGGGTCCCAGAAGAAAAAGAGAAAAACAAAGGATCTGAGAAAATATTAGAAGAGATTATAGTGGAAAAATTCCCTAACATGGGAAAAGAAATAGCCACCCAAATCCAGGAAACACAGAGAGTCCCAAACAGGATAAACCCTAAGAGAAACACAGCAAGACACATATTAATCAAACTAACAAAAATTAATTTCAAGGAAAAAATATTAAAAGCAGCAAGGGAAAAGCAAAAAATAACATACAAAGGGATCCCCTTAAGGTTATCAGCTGATTTCTCAGCAGAAACTCTAAAGGCAAGAAGGGAGTGGCAGTATATATTTAAAGTGATGAAACAGAAAAGCCTACAACAAAGATTACTCTACCCAGCAAGGATTTCACTGAGATTTGATGGAGAAATCAAAAGTTTTATGGACAAGCAAAAGCTAAGAGAATGGAGCACCACTAAACCAGCTTTACAACAAATGCTAAAGGAACTTCTCTAGGCGGGAAACACAGGAGAAGAAAAAGACCCACAAAAACAAACCCAAATCAATTAAGAAAATGGAACTAGGAATATACATATCAATAATAACCTTGAGTATAAATGGATTAAATGCTCCAACCAAAAGACATGGACTGGCTGAATGGATAAAAAGACAAGACCCATATATATGATGTCTATAAGAGACCTGCCTCAGACTAGGGATACATACAGATGGCAAGTGAAGGGATGGAAAAAAGATATTCCATGCGAATGGAAATCAAAAGAAAGCTGGAGTAGCAATACTCATGTCAGATAAAATACACTTTAAAATAAATACTCTTAAAAGAGATAAGGAAGGAAACTACATAACGATCAAGAGATCAATCCAAGAAGGTATAACAATTATAAATATTCATGCACCCAACATAGGAGCACCTCAATACATAAGACAAATGTTAATAACCATAAAAGGGGAAATTGACAGTACAGAATAATAGTATGGGACTTTAACATCCAACTTGCACCAATGGACAGATCATGCAAACAGAAGATAAATAAAGAAACACAAGCTTTAAGTGACAAAATAGACCAGATAGATTTAATTGATATTTATAGGACATTCCACATAAAAGTGGCAGAATACACTTTCTTCTCAAGTGCACACAGAACATTCTCCAGGATAGGTCACATCTTGGGTCACATATCAAGCCTCAGAAAATTTAAGAAAATTGAAATAATATCAAGCATCTTTTTTGACCACAGTGCTATGAGATTACACAGATACATGGGGGCTAAACACTGCATTGCTAAAAAACCAAGAGATCACTGAAGAAATCAAAGAGAAAATTTAAAAAAATACCTCAAAACAAATGACAATGAAAAAAAGACGACCCAAAACCTATGGGATGCAGCAAAAGCAGTTCTAAGCGGGAAGTTTATTTCAATTCAATCTCAACTCAAGAAAGAGGAAAACTTTCAAATAAACAATCTAACCTTACACCTAAAGCAACAAGAGAAAGAAGAACAAAGAAAACCAAAAGTCAGTAGAAGGAAAGAAATCACAAAGATCAGAGTAGAAATAAATGAAATAGAAAAGAAGAAAAAAATACCAAAAATCCATAAAACTATAAGTTGGTTCTTTGAGAAGATAAACAAAACTGATCAAACTTTAGCTAGACTCATCAAGAAAAAAAGGGAGGGGATGCTAATCAATAAAATTAGAAATGAAAAAGGATAAATCACATCTGACACCACAGAAGTAAAAGGATTATAAGAGACTACTACAAACAACTATATGTCAATAAAATGGACAACCTTGAATAAACTGACAAATTTTTGGAAAAGTACGATTTTCCAATACTAAACCAGGAAGAATTAGAAAATATAAACAGACCTGTCACAAGTCATGAAATTGAAACTGTAAATAAAAATCTTTCAACAAAGAAAATTACATGACCACGTGGCTACACAGGTGAATTCTACCAAACATTTAGAGAAGAGCTGACATCTACCCTTCTCAAACTCTTCCAAAAAATTGCAGAGGGAGGAACACACCCAAATTTGTTCTACAAGGCCACCATCACCCTGATACCAAATCCAGACAAAGATATCACAAAAAAAGAAAATTACAGACTAATATCACTGATGAACATAGTTGCAAAAGTCCTCAAGAAAATACTAGCAAACAGAATCCAACAACACATTAAAAGCATCATACACCCATGATCAACTGGGATTTATCCCAAGAATGCAAGGATTCCTCAATATATGCAAATCAAGCAGTGTGACACACCATATTAACAAGTTAAGGAATAAAACCATATGATCACCTCAATAGATGCATAAAAAGCTTTTGATAAAGTTCAACACCGATTTATGATAAAAACTCTCCAGAAAATGGGCACAGAGGGAGCCTACCCCGACACAATAAAGGCCATATATGACAAAACCACAGCAAACATCATTCTCAATAGTGAAAACTGAAAGCATCTCCACTAAGATCAGGAAGAAGACAAGGATGTGCACTCTCGCCACCCTTATTTAACATAGTTTCGGAATTCCTAGCCACAGCAATCAGAGAAGAAAAAGAAATAAACTGAATACAAATTGGAAAAGAAGTAAAACTGTCACTGTTCGCAGATGAAATGATACTATACATAGAAAACCCTGAAGATGCCACAAGAAAACTACTAGAACTAATCAATGAATTTGGTAAGGTAGCAGGTTACAAAATTAATACACATAAATCTCTTACATTCCTATACACCAGTGATGAAAATTTGAAAGAGAAATTAAGGTAATACTCCCATTCACCATTGCAACAAAAAGAAAAAAATACCTAGGAATAGACTACCTAAGGAGACAAAAGACCTGTATGCAGAAAACTATAAGACACAGATGAAAGAAATTAAAGACAATACAAACAGATGGAGAGATATACCATATTCTTGGATTGGAAGAATCAACATTGTAAAAATGATTCTACTACTCAAAACAATCTACAAATTGAATGCAATCACTATAAAACAACCAATGGCATTTTTCACAGAAATAGAACAAAAATTTCACAATTTGTATGGAAACACAAAAGACCCTGAATAGTCAAAGCAATCTTGAGAAGAAAAACGGAGCTGGAGGAATCACACTCCCTGACTTCAGACTATGCTACAAAGCTACAGTAATCAAGACAGTATGGTCCTGGCACAAAAAATAGAAATATAGATCAATGGAACAGGATAGAAAGCCACACACATATGGTCACCTTATCTTTGATAAAGGAGGCAAGAATATACAATGGAGAAAAGACAGCCTCTTCAATAAGTGGTGCTGGGAAAAGAGGACAGATACATGTAAAAGGATGAAATTAGAACATTCCCAAACGCCATACACAAAAATAAACTCAAAATGGATTAAAGACCTTAATGTAAGGCCAGACACTATAAAACTCTTAGAGGAAAACATAGGCAGAACACTCTATGACATAAGTCACAGCAAGATCCTTTTTGACCCACCTCCTAGAGAAATGGAAATAAAGAGAAAAATAAACCAATGGAACCTAATGAAACTTAAAAGCTTTTGCACAACAAATAAAACTATAAACAAGACAAAAAGACAACCCTCAGAGTGGGAGAAAATATTTGCAAATGAAGCAGCAGACAAAGGATTAATCTCCAAAATATACAAACAGCTAATGGAACTCTATATCCAAAAAAACAAAAAGCCCAATTAAAAAATGGGTGGAAGATCTAAATAAACATTTTACCAAAAAGACATACAGATGGCCAAGAGGCACATGAAAAGATGCTCAACATAACTAATTTTTAGAGAACTGCAAATCAAAACTACAATGAGATATCACCTCACACCGGTCAGAATGGCCATCATCAAAAAATGTACAAACAAGAAATACTTGAGAGGGTGTGGAGAAAATGGAATTCTTTTGCCCCATTGGTGGGGATATAAATTGATACAGCCTCTGTGGAGAACAGTATGGAGGTCCTTAAAATCTAAAAATAGAACTACTGTATCACCCAGCAATCTCATTACTGGGCATATGTCCTGAGAAAACCATAATTCAAAAGGACACATGTACCCCAATGTTCATTGAAGCACTATTTACAATAGCCAGGACATGGAAACAACCTAAATGTCCAATGACAGATGAATGGATAAAGAAGATGTGGTACATATATACAATGGAATATTACTCAGTCATAAAAATGAATGAAATTGGGTCATTTGTAGAGATGTGGATGGACATAGAGTGTCCCATACTCAGTGAAGCCAGAAAAAGAAAAACAAATATCGTATATTAACACATATATTTGGTATCTAGAGAAATGGTACAGATGAACCTATTTTCAGGGCAGGAATAGAGATGTAGACTTAGAGAACTGATATGTGGACACAGGCGGGCAAGAGGAGATGGCACGAATTGGGAGATTAGGACTGATATATATACACTACCAGGAATAAAATAAATATCTATCAGGAAGATGCTCTAAAGCACAGGAAACTCAGCTCAGTGCCCTGTGATGACACAGACAGATAGGATTTGGGGCCAGACGTGCAAGAGGGAGGGGATATAAGTATACATATAGCTGATTCACTTCATTGTACAGCAGAAACTAACACAACATTGTAAAGCAATTATACTCCAATAAAAAAAAAAAGACAGAGCAGAAAGATTTGAGCAGATCCCTACTGAGAAGTGAGGAATCCAAGCCCCACATCAGGATCCACAGCCTGGGAGACCTGTATAGAATCACTTGTTCCCATAATGTATGCCTTTGTAGACCAGTGGACCCTATGTTCAGGAGAGCCAAAATGCTGTGGGAAACTGAGACTATACTCTTGAAAGACTCACACACAAACTCATTTGCTCCAAGTGCCAGAACAGAGGTAGCAGCTTGAAAAGCACCTGGGTCATACAAGAAGTAGGTTTATTAATTAATTTTAGGGGATATGTTGAAGGGGCAGGAATGTGGTGGGAAATTCTCAAAAGACAGAAGCCTAATGGGAACCATTTTTTTAAAACTATCTTTCTATCTAGCTGGCCCAGTCCTGGTGGGTGCCATTTCTGTCACGCCCCATCAACCAACCTAATGATGTTTTTCCCACCTTGTTGTTCCCTTAATGACCTGCTCCATCCAACCCACTTGACTCATCTATCTCCTCCAAAGTGGCTCTCACCCTATTCCACACAGTAAGGAGTCCCACCAAGCAGCAGTGCTCATCCAAATTGGCCCCTCCCCTACCCCAGTTAGCAAGCTGCCCCAGCCAGCACCAGTGCCCTACCAAAGCAGCTTCCAATCTAAGGTCCATCCCTACCCCAACCAGTGGTTGGCTTCAGCTGGTACACTTATGCCCCTGCAAAGTGGCTCCTGTTCTGGAAGGCCAGCCACACACACCAGTGTTCCCATAACAGTTGCAGCCAGGCCCTGTAGCCAGTCACACTGGGAGGCAGCACCACACATCAGTGTACCTGCAGCAGTCACAGCCAGCTGGGCTAGGGACCAGCCCTGCCTACCAGTGTGCCCAGAGCAGTAGTGGCCAGGCCTCACAGCCAGCTGAACTGTAGGTCAACACTGCTCATTAGTGCACCTGTAGCAATCATGGTGCAGCCATAACAGGAAGGTGCATGCAGCCTACACTGGGTATACTCTTAGAGCACCTGGCTCTGGTGAACAGGGAGTATTTCACCACAGGGCATCGGAATACAACTTTTACATAAAGCCATTCTTTCAAGACTGGGAGATCTTGTATATGCTTAATACATAGAAACAAACACAGAGTGTTAGGCAAAATAAAGAAGACAAGGAAAACCTCCTAAACAAAGGACTAGACAAAAACCCCAGAAAAAGAACTAAACAAAATGGTGATAATCAGTTTAACAGAAAAATAATTTGAAGTAATAGTCATAAAAATGCTCTCTGAATTTGGAATGAGAATAAAAGAACTCAGTGATAACTTCAACAAAGAGATAGAAAATAAGAGATTGATCAAGATGACAGAGTAGGAGGACAGGGAACTCACATCCCCCATGAACACATCAAAAATACATCTATGAGTGGAACAATCCTCACTTAAAACTAACTGGAAACTGTCAGAAAGACTCCTGTACAACCAAGGTTGTAAGAAAGATACACATGGAATTGGGTAGGAAAGGATGAGAAACAATCAGATTTGAACATGTGCCCCTTGAAGGGGACTCAGATAAATGGATAACACATGGATGGAAATCTTCCCTGAGGAGTGAGTGGATCAAACCACATATTGGGCACCTGAACCCTAAGGTCCTACATAGGGAAGATGAGCTCCCTTGGCTGTATGGAGGGCCACTGAGACTAAGAGGAAGGCTATGTGAAGCTTGGACTCTGCTCACGAGGAGCAAAGGTGCACTGGCTTGGCCCTGAGGCAGGGCAGAGAAGGCGGATTGAAGACTGCTCTAGTGGCACCTGTATACAATGGAACGTTACTTTGCCATAAAAAAGAGTGAAATTCTGCCATTTGCAAGAATGTGATGGACCTAGAGAGTATTATGCTTAGTGAAATAAGTCAGACAGAGAAAGACAAATACTGTACGTTATCACTTATATGTGGAATCTTAAAAATAAGACAAATGAATATATATAGCTAAACAGAAACAGACTCATGGATATAGAAAACAAACTGGTGGAGACCAGTGGCAAGAGGGAAGAAGGGAGGGGCAAGATAGAGGTATGGGATTAAGAGATTAAAAACTACTATGTATAAAATAGATAAGCAATATGTCTATATTGTAAAGCACAGGGAATTTTAGCCATTACTTTGTAATAACTTTAAATAGAGTATAATCTGTAAAAATTCTGAGTCACTATGCTGTACACCTGAAACTAATATAATATTGTAAACCAAATTTCTTTCAATTAAAAAAAAAAGATACAGAAAATTTTAAAATGGCCCATCAGAACTGAATAATTAAATAACTGAAAGGAAAAACACACTAGACAGAATAAATGGCAGATTAGAAGATGCAGAACAGATCAGTGATCTGGAATACAGGGTGGTGGAAATCACCCAATAAGAAGAGCAAAAAGAAAAAAATAATCTAAAATATGAGGATAGTTTAAAGGACCTGTGGGAAAACATCAAGCATACTAATATTTTCATTACAGGGGCCCCAAAAGGGAAAGAGAGAAAGAAAGGGACAGAAAACCTATAATGGCTAAAAACTTCCCTGACATGGAAAAGAAACAGATTTCCTAGTCCAGGAAACACAGAAAGTCCCAAAGAAGATGAACCTAAAGACATCCACACTAAGACACATTATAATTAAAATGTAAAAAAGTTAAAGGTAAATAAATAATCTTAAAGCAGCAAGAGAAAAAGAGCTAGTTACATACAAGGGAACCCCTGTAAGATTATCCGTTGATTTTTTAGCAAAAATCTTACAGTGCAGAAGGGGCTAGCATGACACATTCAAAGTGCTAAGAGGAAAAAAAAATACAATCAATAACTCTACTTGGCAAGGTTATTTTTCAGGATTGAAGCAGAGATATTTTCCCAGACAAACAAAAGCTAAAGGAATTCATCACCACTACACTGGCCTCACAAGAAATGTTAAAAGGACTTCTTTAAATGGAAAAGAAAATACTATAACTCAAAACAAGAAAATTATGGAAGAGAAGAAAAAATTCTCACTGGTAAAGGCAAACATATAGTAAAGGTACTGGGTCAGCCACCTATAAAGCTAGTATAAAGATTAAATGACAAAAGTTATAAAAGTATCCATATCTAAAATAGTTAACAGATACACAAAATAAAGGGATGTAAAATATGATGTCAAAAACATAAAACTTAAGGGGGGATAAAAATGTAGTGTTTATAGAATGTGCTCAGACTTAAAATAGTGCTCAAACTTAAAATGTGCATCTATTTAAAATAGACTGCTATGTACGTAGGTTGTTATATATGAACCTTATGCTAAACAGACCCAAACACCTATAACAGATACACACATAAAAGAGAAATAAATAGAAATATAACACTAAAGAAAGTCATCAAATCACAAAAGAAGAGAACAGAAGAATAAAGCAACAGAGAAGAAATGAAAAAACAACTGGAAATCAATTAACAAATGACAATAAGTACCTAGTATCAATAATTTATGTAAATGTAAATGGTCTAAGTACCCCAAGACATAGGATGGTTGAATAGATAAGAAAACAAGACCCATATATATACTGCCTATAAGAGACTCACTTCAGATCTAAGGTAACTCACAGCCTGAAAGTGGAAGGGTTGACAAATGTATTCTATGCAAATGGAAATAAAAAGAAAGCTGGGTTAGCAGTATTTATATAACACAAAACAGACTTTAAAACAAATATTATAATGAGAGACAGAGAAGGGTATTACATAATGTTAAAGGGGTCAGTCCAACAAGAGGATATAATATTTGTTAACAATTATGCACTGCACATAGAAGAACTTAAATATATAATGCAAATATTAACAGAAATAAAGGGACAAATAGACAACAATGCAATAGTAGAAGGATCTGTAATACCCCATTTATATCAATGGATAGGTCATCCAGACACAAATCAATAAGGAAAAAATGGTCTTAAATGATATGTGAGATCAGATGCACTCAATATATACAAAAAATGTCATAAAAAACAAGAGAATACACCTTCTTTTCAAGTGCACATGGAACATTCTATAGGAGAGATCACATGTTCAGCCTCAAAACCAGTCTCAATAAATTTAAGAAGGTTGATATCATATCAAGCATCTTTTCTGACAACAGCTGTATGAAACTAGAAATCATTTATAAGAGGAAAACTGTAAAAAACACACACATGTGGAGATAAACAGCATGCTTCTAAACTACTAATGGGCCAATGAAGAAATCAAAGAGGATATAAAAATATACCTCAAGAAAAATGAGAATGGAAACACAACATTTCAAAATCTATGGGATACAGGAAAGCAATTTGAAAAGGGAAGTTTAGAGTAATACAGGCCTAACTGAGGCAAGGAAAATCTCAAATAAACAATCTAACTTTACTAATCTAATAAAGGAAGTAGAAAAATAAGAAAAAATAAACCCCAAAGTTAGTAGAAGGAAGAAAATAATAAAAATCAGACGGAAATAAATGAAATAGAGACTAAAAAGCAATCGGAAAGATCAGTGAAACTAAAAGCTGGTTCCTTGAAAATATAGAAAAAAAATTGATAAAACTTTAGCCAGACTAATCAAGAAAAAATAGACAACACCCTCAAAATAAAATCAGTAATAAAATATTAAAAGTTACAACTGACATCACAAAAATAAATTATACAACCTAGAAGAAATAAATTCCTACAATCACCAAAGACTGAATAAGAAAGTAATAGAAAATCCAAATGGATGAATCACTAGTAATGAAATCAAATCAGAAATCAAAAACACTCTCAAGATACAAGGTCTAGGTTCAAACATCTTCACAGGTGAATTCTATCAAACATTTAAAAAGGATTAATGACTACCTTTCTCAAACTATTCAAAAAAAAAAAAAATTGAAGAGCAAGGAAAATTTCGCAACTCATCTATGAAGCGAGCATCGGCCTGATAACAAAACCAGACAAGGACATCACAAAAAGAGAAAAGTATAGGCCAATGTTCCTGAGAACATAGATGTAAAAACTCTCAAAAAAATATTAGAAAACTGAATTAAAAAATATATTAAAAGGATCATACACCATGATAAAATAGAATTCATTCTAGGGATGCAAGGATGACTCAATATCCACAAATCAATCAACATGATTTGCCACATTAACAAAACAAAGAAAAAAATTTATGTGATCATCTCAATAGATGCAGAAAAAGCTTTTGACAATATTCAACATCCATTTATGATAAGGACTTTCAACAAAGTGTGTATAGAGGGAATATATCTCAAAATAATAAAAATCATATATGACAAACCCACAGCTAACATCATACTCAATGGCAAAAAGTTGAAAGCTTTCCATCTAAGATGAGAAACAAGACAAAGATGCCCACTCTTGCCAATTTTATTCAACGTAGAATTGGAAGTCCTAGACAGTAATCAGACAAGAAAAAGAGATAAAAGGCATATAAATTGAAAAGGAAGAATTAAAGCTGTCACTATTTGCAGATGACATGATGATATGAATAGAAAACCCTAAAGACTGCACCAAAAAACTATTAGAAATAAAACATGGAAAACCTGGAGTCTCGAGGATTAACCAAGATGGTGGAGTAGAAGGACGTGCTCTCACTCCCTCTTGCGAGAGCACCAGAATCACAACTGGCTGCTGGACAATCTTTGACAGGAAGACCCTGGACCTCACCAAGGAGGATACCCCACGTCCAAGGACAGAGGAAAAGCCACAGTGAGACGGTAGGAGGGGCGCAATCAGAGTAAAATCAAATCCCATAATTGCTGGGTGGGTGACTCACAGACTGGCGATCACTTATACCACAGAAGTCCACCCACTGGAGTGAATGTTCTGAGCCCCACGTCAGGCTTCCCAACCTGGGGGTCTGGCAATGGGAGGAGGAATTCCTAGAGAATCAGACTTTGAAGCCTAGTGGGAATTGATTGCAGGACTTCGACAGGACTGGGGGAAACAGAGACCCCACTCTTGGAGGGCACACACAAAGTAGTGTGCACATCGGGACCCAGGGGAAGGAGCAGTGACCCTGGGGGAGACTGAACCAGATCTACCTGCTGGTGTTGGGGGGTCTCCTGCAGAGGCGGGGGGTGGCTCTGTTTCACTGTGGGGACAAGGACTCTGGCAGCGGAGGTTCCGGGAAGTGCTCCTTGGCATGAGCCCTCCCAGAGTCTGCCATTAACCCCACCAAAGAGCCCAGGTAGGCTCCAGTGTTGGGTTGCCTCAGGCAACACAACCAACAGGGAGGGAACCCAGCCCCACCCATCAACAGTCAAGTGGATTAAAGTTTTACTGAGCTCTGACCGCCACAGCAACAGTCAGCTCTACCCACCACCAGAGCCTCCCATCAAGCCTCTTAGATAGCCTCAACCACCAGAGGGCAGACAGCAGAAGCAAGAAAAACTACAATCCTGCAGCCTGTGGAACAAAAACCACAGTTACAGAAAGATAGACAAGATGAAAAGGCAGAGGGCTATGTACCAGATGAAGGAACAAGAAAAAACCCCAGAAATACAACTAAATGAAGTGGAGATAGGCAACCTTCCAGAAAAAGAATTCAGAATAATGATAGTGAAGATGATCCAGGACCTCGGAATAAGAATGGAGGCAAAGATTGAGAAGATGCAAGAAATGATTAACAAAGACCTGGAAGAATTAAAGAACAAACAAACAGAGATGACCAATACAATAACTGAAATGAAAACTACACTAGAAGGAATCAATAGCAGAATAACTGAGGCAGAAGAACGGATAAGTGACCTGGAAGACAGAATGGTGGAATTCACTGCTGTGGAACAGACTAAAGAAAAAAGAATGAAAAGAAATGAAGACAGCCTAAGAGACCTCTGGGACAACATTAAACGCAACAACATTAGCATTATAGGGGTCCCAGAAGGTGAAGAGAGAGAGAAAGGACCAGAGAAAATATTTGAAGAGATTATAGTCGAAAACTTCCCTAACATGGGAAAGGAAATAGCCACCCAAGTCCAGGAAGCTCAGAGAGTCCCATACAGGATAAACCCAAGGAGAAGCACACCGAGACACATAGTAATCAAAGTGGCAAAAATTAAAGACAAAGAAAAATTATTGAAAGCAGCAAGGGAAAAATGACAAATAACATACAAGGGAACTCCCATAAGGTTAACAGCTGATTTCTCAGCAGAAACTCTGCAAGCCAGAAGGGAGTGGCATGATATACTTAAAGTGATGAAAGGGAAGAACCTACGACCAAGATTACTCTACCTGGCAAGGATCTCATTTAGAATTGATGGAGAAATCAAAAGCTTTACAGACAAGCAAAAGCTAAGAGAATTCAGCACCACCAAACCAGCTCTACAACAAATGCTAAAGGAACTTCTCTAAGTGGGAAACACAAGAGAAGAAAAGGACCTACAAAAACAAACCCAAAACAATTAAGAAAATGGTCATAGCAACATACATATCGATAATTACCTTAAACGTGAATGGATTAAATGCCCCAACCAAAAGACATAGACTGGCTGAATGGATACAAAAACAAGACCCATATATATGCTGTCTACAAGAGACCCACTTTAGACCTAGGGACACATACAGACTGAAAGTGAGGGGATGGAAAAAGATATTCCATGCAAATGGAAATCAAAAGAAAGCTGGAGTAGTTATACTCATATCAGATAAAATAGACTTTAAAGTAAAGAATGTTACAAGAGACAAGGCAGGACAGTACATAATGATCAAGGGATCAATCCAAGAAGAAGACATAACAATTATAAATATATATGCACCCAACATAGGAACACCTCAATACATAAGGCAACTGCTAACAGTTATAAAAGAGGAAATCGACAGTAACACAATCATAGTGGGGGACTTTAACACCTCACTTACACCAATGGACAGATCATCCAAATGAAAATAAATAAGGAAACAGAAGCTTTAAATAACACAATAGACCAGATAGATTTAATTGATTATATATAGGACATTCCATCCAAAAACAGCAGATTACACTTTCTTCTCAAGTGCGCATGGAACATTCTCCAGGATAGATCACATCTTGGGTCACAAATCAAGCCTCAGTAAATTTAAGAAAATTGAAATCATATCAAGCATCTTTTCTGACCACAACGCTATGAGATTAGAAATGAATTACAGGGAAAAAAACGTAAAAAAGACAAACACATGGAGGCTAAACAATACGTTACTAAATAACCAAGAGATCACTGAAGAAATCAAAGAGGAAATAAAAAAATACCTAGAGACAAATGACAATGAAAACACGACGACCCAAAACCTATGGGATGCAGCGAAAGCAGTTCTAAGAGGGAAGTTTATAGCTATACAAGCCTACCTAAAGAAACAAGAAAAATCTTAGGTAAACAATCTAACCTTACACCTAAAGAAACTAGAGAAAGAAGAACAAACAAAACCCAAAGTTAGCAGAAGGAAAGAAATCATAAAGATCAGAGCAGAAATAAATGAAATAGAAACAAAGAAAACAATAGCAAAGATCAATAAAACTAAAAGCTGGTTCTTTGAGAAGATAAACAAAATTGATAAGCCATTAGCCAGACTCATCAAGAAAAAGAGGGAGAGGACTCAAATCAATCAAATCAGAAATGAAAAAGAAGTTATAACAGACACCGCAGAAATACAAAGCATCCTAAGAGACTACTACAAGCAACCTTATGCCAATAAAATGGACAGCCTGGAAGAAATGGACAAATTTTTAGAAAGGTATAACCTTCCAAGACTGAACCAGGAAGAAACAGAAAATATGAACAGACCAATCACAAGTAATGAAATTGAAACTGTGATTAAAAATCTACCAACAAAAGTCCAGGACCAGATGGCTTCCCAGGTGAATTCTATCAAACATTTAGAGAAGAGCTAACACCTATCCTTCTCAAACTCTTCCAAAAAATTGCAGAGGAAGGAACACTCCCAAACTCATTCTATGAGGCCACCATCACCCTGATACCAAAACCAGACAAAGACACTACAAAAAAAGAAAATTACAGACCAATATCACTGATGAATATAGATGCAAAAATCCTCAACAAAATACTAGCAAACAGAATCCAACAACACATTAAAAGGATCACACACCACGATCAAGTGGGATTTATCCCAGGGATGCAAGGATTCTTCAATATACGCAAATCAATCAATGTGATACACCATATTAACAAATTGAAGAATAAAAACCATATGATCATCTCAATAGATGCAGAAAAAGCTTTTGACAAAATTCAACACCCATTTATGATAAAAACTCTCCAGAAAGTGGGCATACAGGGAACCTACCTCAACATAATAAAGGCCATATATGACAAACCCACAACAAACATCATTCTCAATGGTGAAAAACTGAAAGCATTTCCTCTAAGATCAGGAATGAGACAAGGATGTCCACTCTCACCACTATTATTCAACATAGTTCTGGAAGTCCTAGCCACAGCAATCAGAGAAGAAAAAGAAATAAAAGGAATACAAATTGGAAAAGAAGAAGTAAAACTGTCACTGTTTGCGGATGACATGATACTATACATAGAGAACCCTAAAACTGCCACCAGAAAACTGCTAGAGTTAATTAATGAATATGGTAAAGTTGCAGGATACAAAATTAATGCACAGAAATCTCTTGCATTCCTATACACTAATGATGAAAACTCTGAAAGAGAAATTATGGAAACACTCCCATTTACCACTGCAACAAAAAGAATAAAATACCTAGGAATAAACCTACCTAGGGAGACAAAAGACCTGTATGCAGAAAACTATAAGACACTGATGAAAGAAATTAAAGATGATACCAACAGATGGAGAGATATACCATGTTCTTGGATTGGAAGAATCAACATTGTGAAAATGAGTATACTAACCAAAGCAATCTACAGATTCAATGCAATCCCTATCAAATTTCCAATGGCATTTTTTACAGAGCTAGAACAAATCATCTTAAAATTTGTATGGAGACACAAAAGACCCCGAATAGCCAAAGCAGTCTTGAGGCAAAAAAATGGAGCTGGAGGAATCAGACTCCCTGACTTCAGACTACACTACAAAGCTACAGTAATCAAGACAATATGGTACTGGCACAAAAACAGAAACATAGATCAATGGAACAAGATAGAAAGCCCAGAGATCAACCCACACACCTATGGTCAACTAATCTATGACAAAGGAGGCAAAGATATACAATGGAGAAAAGAGTCTCTTCAATAAGTGGTGCTGGGAAAACTGGACAGCTACATGTAAAAGAATGAAATTAGAATACTCCCTAACACCATACACAAAAATAAACTCAAAATGGATTAGAGACCTAAATATAAGACTGGACACTATAAAACTCTTAGAGGAAAACATAGGAAGAACACTCTTTGACATAAATCACAGCAAGATCTTTTTTGATCCACCTCCTAGAGTAATGGAAATAAAAACAAAAATAAACAAATGGGACCTAATGAAACTTCAAAGCTTTTGCACAGCAAAGGAAACCATAAACAAGACAAAAAGACAACCCTCAGAATGGGAGAAAATATTTGCAAATGAATCAACGGACAAAGGATTAATCTCCAAAATATATAAACAGCTCATTCAGCTCAATATTAAAGAAACAAACACCCCAATCCAAAAATGGGCAGAAGACCTAAATAGACATTTCTCCAAAGAAGACATACAGATGGCCACGAAGCACATGAAAAGATGCTCAACATCACTAATTATTAGAGAAATGCACATCAAAACTACAATGAGGTATCACCTCACTCCTGTTAGAATGGGAATCATCAGAAAATCTACAAACAACAAATGCTGGAGAGGGTGTGGAGAAAAGGGAACCCTCTTGCACTGTTGGTGGGAATGTAAATTGATACAGCCATTATGGAGAACAATATGGAGGTTCCTTAAAAAACTAAAAATAGAATTACCATATGACCCAGCAATCCCACTACTGGGCATATACCCAGAGAAAACCGTAATTCAAAAAGACACATGCACCCGAATGTTCATTGCAGCACTATTTACAATAGCCAGGTCATGGAAGCAACCTAAATGCCCATCAACAGACAAATGGATAAAGAAGTTGTGGTACATATATACAATGGAATATTACTCAGCCATAAAAAGGAACGAAATTGAGTCATTTGTTGAGAAGTGGATGGATCTAGAGACTGTCATACAGAGTGAAGTAAGTCAGAAAGAGAAAAACAAATATCATATATTAATGCATGTATGTGGAACCTAGAAAAATGGTACAGATGAGCCGGTTTGCAGGGCAGAAGTTGAGACACAGATGTAGAGAATGGACACATGGACACCAAGGGGGTAAAACTGCGGTCGGGTGGGGATGGTGGTGTGCTGAATTGGGCGATTGGGATTGACATGTATACACTGATGTGTATAAAATTGATGCCTAATAAGAACCTGCAGTATAAAAAAACAAACAAACAAAACAACTAATACTAAACTTTCATTGGGTTATTTGTATGGAAATATGTTAATATAAATGTTTCAGACATTACATGAAATTTCTAAAAATTTTATATTTGTATTTGTATGGAAATATGTATGGAAATAGGTTAATATAAATGTTTCAGACATTATATGAAATTTCTAAAAATCTTATATTTGTATTTGTATGGAAATATGTATGGAAATATGTTAATATAAATGTTTCAGACATTACATGAAATTTCTAAAAATCTTATATGTTCTGGTATAATGTTATAAGTAATAATCCTAGTTATTACTTTAAAATGTATATCTCAGAAATAACTAATTTTCTTGTCAACTGCATTATTATGAACTTTCATCAAATCTTTAACAGTGGTCATTTTTAAGTCTTTTGTCATTTACAGACAGTTCTGGGTGTACTCTGATGCTTTTGCAAATATGTTCCTATAAAAGGCTTTCATCTTCAAGAAATTCATGGAAAAGACTCTGACAAGTACAGGTTTCTGGTAACTGACTGTACTGCTGAACTGAATGAATAAGCATTTTCAGAACTCTAATGAAAAACTGATGAACTCATAAAAGTGCTAACAAAAGATCAAGATGAAAAAAAAAATTAATTACATGGGACTGAGTGAACTGATGAGGATGAGTATAATTTTTGTGACTTTCTGTCTGAATTAAAAAAAAAATCCCCCCAAAAAAAGAAATAAAACATGGATTCAGTACTGCAGGATACAAAATCAATATTCAGTAATATGCTACATTTCTAGCCACTAATAAGTAACTATCAGAAAGTTAAATTAAGAAAATAATCCCATTTACAATTTCATCAAAAAGGATAAAATACCTAGGAATAAATTTAACCAAGAAGGTGAAATATCTGTACTCTGAAAATTATAAGACAATGATGAAAGAAATTAAAGATGACACAAATAAATGGAAAGATATTTCATACTGAATGAGTGAAAGAATTAATATTGTTACAATGCTCGTACTAGCAAAGGAATCTACAGATTCAATGCAATCCCTATCAAAGTCCCAGTGGCACTTTTTACTGAGCTAAAACAAGTAATACTAACATTTGTATAAAAGCACAAAAGACCCTGAATAGGCAAAGCCCTCATAAGAAGAACAAACCTGGAGGTGTCATGATTCCTGATTTTAATCTACACTACAAAGCTATAGTCATCAAAACTATATGTTACTGGCATAAAAACAGACACATAGATCAATGGAAGAGAATCGAAAGCTGAGAAAGAAACCCATGCTTACGTGGTCATTAATTTATGACAAAGGAGCTAAGAATACACAATAGGGAAAAGGCAATAAATGGTGTTGGACAAACTGGACAGCTACATGCAAAAGAACAAGACTGGACTAGTTTCTCACACCATATACACAAACAAACTCAAAAGGGAATAAAGATCTAAATGCAAGTCCAGAAACCATGAAATTCCTAGAAGAAAATTTAGGCAGTATGCTCTTAGACATTGGTCTTATCAAAAATTTTTTTGATCAGTCTCCTCAGGCAATGGCAACAAAAGCAAAAATGAACAAATAGCACTACATCAAGCTAAAAAAACTTTTGCATAGTGAAGGAAACCATCAACAAAATGAAAAGGAAACATACTGAATAGGAGGAGATATTTGCAAACAGTATATCCAATAAGGAGTTGATATCCAAAATGTATAAATAACACACACTCAATATAGAAATAAATAAATAAATAAATAAATAAATAATCCAATTAAAAAATAGGCAGAGACCCTGAACACACATTTTATTTCCAAGGAAGAAACAGATGGGCAACAGACACATGAAAAGACAATCAACATCACTAATTGTCAGGAATATGCAAATCAAACCACAGTGAGCTATCACCTCACACCTTTTAAGATGGCTACTATAAAAAAGACAAGAGAAAACAAATGTTGGGGTGATGTGCAGAAAAGCTAATCCTTGTGCACTGTTGATAGGAATGTAAATTGGTGCAGCCATTATGGAAACAGTATAGGGGTTCCTCAAATAATTAAAAATAGAACTACCATATTATCCTGCAATTCCACTTCTTGATATTTATTCAAAGTAAACAAAAACGCTAATACAAAAATATATATGCACCTCTATGTTCATTGTAGCATTATTTACAATAGCCAAGATATGGAAGCAACCTAAGTGTCCATTAATATATGAATGAATATGAAGAAGTGGTGTATATCTATACAATGAAATATTAGTCATAAAAAAGAATAAAATAACACCATTTGCAACAACATAGATGGATGTAGAGTGTATTATGTTAAGTGAAATAGGTCAGACAGAGAAAGACAAATACCATGTGATCTCACTAATATGTGGGATCTGAAATACAAAATAAATAAAACAGAAACAGACTCATAGATATAGAAAACAAACTGGTGGTCACCAGAGGGGATGGGTTGTGTACGGTTGGGCAAAATAAGTTAAACTTCCAGTTATAAAATAAACAAGTCACCATTGTGTAATGTATAACATAGAGAATATAGGTAATAAAAACTTTGTATTGTGAGAGATGTTTAGTAGACATCATAATGGTCAATTCAAAATGTATATAAATGTCAAAACTATTTTATACGTTTGGAACTAGTATAACCTTATATGCCAACTATTCTTCAATAAAAAAAAAAGGAAAAAGAAGACATAGAGTGGATGGAAGTATTAAAAAACAAGACCCAACTATATATTGCCTACCACAGACACACTTTAGCCTTAAGGACACATGTAAGTTCAAATTGAAAGAAAGGAAAAAGGTATTACATGCAAGTAGAAACTAAAAGAGAGCAGGGATAGCTATACTCATATTAAACAAAATAGACTTTAAGATAAAAACAAAAAAAAGAGAAATAAAGAAGTTCATAATATAATCATAAAAATGTCTATTTATCAGGAAGATATAACAATTGTAAATATATATGCACTCAAGTTTAGAGCAACTAAATATAGTAAGCAGATACCAACAGATCTGAAGATTGAAGTGGATAACAATACAATGTTAGTAGTGACTTCACAGGCCACTTTCAACAATGGAAAAATCATCTAGATAGAAAATCAACAGGTAAAATTTAGACTTCAAAGATGCTTTAGTTGAAATGTACCTAAGAGAAATATGTGGACAGTTCCTCAAACAACAGCAGAGCACACATTCATCTCAAGAGCACATGAAACATCCTCTAGGATAGATTATCTGTAGGTCACCAAACAAGCAAATTTAAGAAGACTGAAAGCATACTAAGTATCTTTTCTAATTGAAGTGGTATAAGAGAACTGGAAAAATCACCAATATGTGGATATTAAAGAGCACACCCCTGGCAACTGATGAGTGAAAGAAGATATCAAAAAGAAAATCAAGAAATATTTTAAAGAAAACAAAAATGCAATCACTGCATATCAAAATGTATGGGACACTGCAAAAGCAATTCCATGAAGGAAACATATAGAGATAAACACATATATTAAGAAACACGAAGTATTTCAAATAAAGAAGCTAACTTTACACTTCAAGGAACTAAATAAAAAGAAAAAACTGAGACCAAAGTTAGCAGGGGAAAGATAAAGAAAAATTAAGGACCAGAGGGCTTCACTGATGAATTCTATAAAACATTCAAAGAACTAATGCCAAACCTTCTTAAACTCTACCAAAAAAAAAAAATAGAAGATGTGTGAAAACTCAAAACTCATTTTATGAGGTTAGCATTACTCTCATAACAAAGCCAGGTAAGGGTACTAAAAGAAAAGAAAACTACAGACCAGTATTCCTGATACCAAAATCCTCAACAAAATGTTAGCAAATTGAATTCAACAGCTTATTAAATGATCATAACCCATGATCAAGTGGGATTTATCCATGCAATGTGAGGAGGGTTCATCATATGCAAAGTAATAAACATGTGATTCACCAAATTAACAACATGAAGTATAAAATCATATGGTAATCTCAATAGATGCAGAAAAATATTTGACAGCATTCAACATGATTTCATTACTATAACTCACCATAAGTTTGGTATAGAAGGAATATATCTCAACATAATAAAGGCCATATATGAAAAGACCAGAGCTAACAACATACTCAATAGTGAATGGTAGAAATGTCATTCTCTAAAACCTGGAACAAGACCAGGGTGCCCACTCTTACCACTCTTATTCTCATATTACTGATATTTCTAGCCTGAGCAATCAAAAAATCTAAACAGGAAATGAAAAGGTAAAATTGTCTTTGTTTGCAAAGGATATAATCTTATACATAGAAAATCCTAAAATACCAACCAAAAAATTAGAACTAACCAATGAATTCAGTAAGTTTGCACTATACAAAGTCAACATACATAAATCAGTTGCATTTCTATACACTAACAACAAAACATCTGAAAAGGAAATAAAGAAAACAATCTTATGCAAGATAGCATCAAAAACAATAAAATACTTAGGAATAAATTTAACCAAGAAAATGAAGATTTGAACACTGAAAATTAAAACACACTGATAAAAAAGGAAGAAGACACAAACAAATGGGAAGATATCTCATGCTCATGGATTAGGAAAATTATTAGTTTTAAAATACCCATGCTACCCAAAGACAACTGTAGATTCAATGCAATCCCTATCAAAATTCCAATGACATTTTTCCACAGAAATAAAAAAAAATCTTAAGATTGTATGGAACCACCAAAGACACTGAACAATCAAAGGAATCCTGAGAAAGAAGAACAAACCTGGAGTCATGAAACATCATGATTTCAAACTATACTAAAAGCTTATAGTAATCAAGACAGTATAGTACTAACATAAATATAGACCTGTAGACCAATGAAACAGAATCAGGAGTCCAGAAATAAATGCATATGCATATGGTCAACTAATATTTCCCAAGGCATCCAAAATCATTCAATGGGGAAAGGATAGTCTCTTCAAAAAATGGTATTTGGAAAACTGGATAACCATATGCAGAAGAATAAAATTGGACCATTCACTTACATCACTCACAAAATTAACTCAAAATGGACTAAAGACTAAACATAAGAATAGAAACCATAAAAGCTGTAGAAGAAAACACAAAGAAGAATACTCTTTAAAACTGATCATGGCATCAATTTTAGGATGACATAAAAAGCACAAGCAACAAAGGCAAAAAATAAATAAATGGGACTACGTAAAATTAAAAATCTTCTTCACAGCAAAAGACATAATCAAAAAAATGAGAAGGCAACCTACGGAATGGGAGAAAATATTTGCAAGTTATATATCTGATAAGGGGTTAATATGCAAAATATATAAAGAACACATGCAACTCAATAACAAAAACCCAAAGGATCTGATTTAAAAATGGGCAGTGGAAATGAATAGACATTTTCCCAAAAAAGGCAGGGAAATAACCAAAACATAAATGAAATCTGCTCAACATCATGCATCATGAGGGCAAGGTAAATCAAAACCACCCTGGGCTATGACCTCACACATGTTAGAATGGCTATTATCAAAAAGACAAGAGAAAATAAATGTTGGTGAGGATGTGGAGAAAAGAGAATCCTTGTGCAGTGTTGGTAGGAATGTATATTGGTTCAGCCACTATGAAAAACACAGTGGATTTTTCTCAAATAATCAAAAATAGAACTATCACATGATCTAGCAATCCCACTTCTAGGTAATATCCAAAAAACTAAAAACAAGATCTTTAAAATATGTATGCATTCCCATGTTCATTGCAGCATTATTCAAAATATTCAAGACATGAAAACAACCTAAGTGTTCATCAGCAGGTGAATGGATAAAGAAGATTTGGTATGTTTATATATAAATATAAATATAAATATATATATATATATATATAAACACACTATATGTATATACACACACACACACACACACACACACACATACGTATACAATAGGGTATTATTCAGCTGTGAGAAAGTATGAAAGAATGTAGTCCTGCCTTTTATACACCATGGATGGAACTTGAGGGCATTATGCTAAGTGAAATGTCATTGATCTTTGTTATTGTTTTCTTTGTTTCTATTTAATTTATTTCTGCACTGATCTTAATGATTTACTAGGATCATTTTTTTGTTTACTAAGATCAAGATTTTGTTTGTTCTTCCTTCTCCAGTTGCTTTAGGTTGTAAATTTAGGTTGTTTATTTGAGATTATTTTGTTTCTTGAGGTAAGATTGTATTACTATAAACTTCCCACTGAGAACTGCTTTTGCTGCATCCCATAGGTTTTGGGTCATCGTGTTCTTGTTTTCATTTGTTTCTAGGTTTTTTTTTTTAATTTCCTCTTTGATTTCTTCAGTGATCTGTTGCTTATTTAATAGTGCACAGTTTAGCCTCCACTTGTTTGTGTTTTTTACAGTATTTTTCCGGTAATTGATTTCTAATCTCATAGCATTGTATTTGGAAAAGATGCTTGATATGATTTCAATTTTCTTAAATTTACCGAGGCTTGATTTGTGACATAAGATAAGGTCTATCCTAGAGAATGTTCCTTGTGCACTTGAGGAGAAAGTGTATTTCTGCTCTTTGGTGGAATGTCCTATAAATATCAATTAAGTCTATCTGGTCTTAAGTAACATTTAAGGCTTGTGTTTCCTTATTTATTTTCTGTCTGGAAGACCTGTCCATTGGTGTAAATGAGGTGTTAATGTCCCTCACTATTATTGTGTTACTGTCAATTTCCCCTTTTATGGCTGTAAGCATTTGCCTTATGTATTGAGGTGCTCATATTTTGGGTGCATAAGTATTGTCAATTTTTATATCTTCTTTTGGATTGATCCTTTGATCATTATGTAGTGGGCTTCCTTGTATCTTTTAACAGTCTTTATTTTAAAATCTATTTTTTCTTATATTACTATTGCTACTCCAGCTTTCTTTTGATTTCCATTTGCATGGCATATCTTTTTCCATCCACTCACTTTTAGTCTGTATGTGTCCCTAGCTCTGACTTGGGTCTCTTGTAAACAACATATTTACAGCTCTTTTGTTTGTATCCATTCCTCCAGTCTATGTCTTTTGGTTCAAGCATTTAATCCATTTTCATTTAAGGTAATTATTGACATGTATGTTCCTATTTCCATTTTCTTAGTTGTTTTGGGTTTGTTATTGTAGGTTTTTTTTTTTGTCCCTTCCTCTTTTGTTCTCTTCTCTTGTGTTTCTTGCCTAGAGAAATTCTTTTAGTCTTTGTTGTAAAGCTGGTTTGGTGGTGCTGAATTCTCTTAGCTTTTGCTTGTCTGTAAAGCTTTTGATTTCTCCATGGAATCTCAATGAGATCCTTGCTAGGTAGTGTAATCTTGGTTGTAGATTTTTCCCCTTCATCACTTTAAATATATCTTGCCACTCCCTTTTGGCCTGCAGAATTTCTGCTGAAAAATCAGCAGATAACCTTATGGGGATTCCCTTCAATATTATTTGTTGCCTTTTTCTTGTTACTTTTAATATTTTTTCTTTGTATTTAATTTTTTAAAATTTGATTAATATGTGTCTTGGCATGTTCCTCCTTGACTTTATCCTGTATGGGACTCTCTGCACTACCTGGACTTGGGTGACTAATTCCTTTCCCATGTTAGGGAAGTTTTTGACTATGATCTCTTCAAATATTTTCTTAGACCCTTTTTCTTTTTCTTCTTGTTCTCGGAGTCCTATAATTCAAATATTGGTGCATTTAATATTGTCTCAGAAGACTCTGAGACTGTCCTAATTTCTTTTCATTCTTTTTTATTTATTCTGTTCTGTGACTGAGATTTGCACCATTCTATCTTCCAGCTCACTTATCCATTCTTCTGCCTTAGTTATTCTGCTATTGATTCCTTCTAGTCTATTTTTCATTTCAGTTATTGTCATGTTTATCTCTGTTTGTCTTTAGTTCTTCTAGGTCTTTTAAAATCTTTTCTTGTATCTCTTGATCTGTGCTTCCATTCTGTTTCCTAGATCTTGGATCACCTTTACTATTATCATTCTGAATTCTTTTTCAGATAGATTACCTATCCCCTCTTCATTTAGTTGTTCTTGTAGGTGTTTATCTTGCTCCTTTGTCTGCAAAATATTTATTTGTCATATCATTTTGTCAGACTTATTGTGTTTGTTGTCTACTTTCCACAGGTTGACAGATCGCAGTTTCTGTTACTTCTGGTGTCTACCCCCTGGTGGGTGAATTTGGTCCAGAAGCTTGTTCAGTTGTCCCCTTGATAGGGTGTTTGATTGGTGTTATGGTGATCAGAGTCTGCTCTAGATATTGAGAGGGGCCTCCCATTTACTCTGTGGTTGTCACTGCCCTGTCAGGGGTTGGGTCTGCTCCCTAGTTGCTGGAGTAGAGGCCCCTAGATCTGTTTCTTAGCTGTGATTCTGACCTGCAGTGCAAGGTAAGTGGGATTGGAGCACTCCCATTGGGAGAGAAGCCACTGAGTTTTCCTCCTTTAGAGCTGTTCATGTGTGAATGTGCTCCGTTGTGTTCCCTTTTGCCTGTTGTATAGGAACACAATGTATACTGTTGTTGACACTGCTCTCAGTCCCACCTTAACTGTGTGTATGCTGGCAATTGGCCATGGTGACTCTCAGGAGTTGTTTTCAGCTGGCCACTAGTGCAAGTCCACTGAAGTTAGGTCCAGGAGTCGTGCACCTGGACCCACTGTGGGAGCTATAGAGGCAGCTTGAACGCTTGTCTGGGCCACCCCCATGTGTACATGCCCACAGAGCCCACAGCTGCTAAAGCAAGACCCATCCTAGTTGCAAGAACACTTGTTGTCCTCTCAGATGTTTCCCAGGTGCTGAATTTAGGAAGCCATCAGCAGAGGAGTTACTGCAGTTCGTGCAGCCGCAAGGAGAGATTTCATCTCTTCTTCCTTAGTCACATAGCCCCTGGGCCTCATCTGTGGTTTCAGCCCCTCCTCTGAGCAAATTTCCTAGTGGGAAGAGCTATCTGTGCCCTCATGGGACAGCGGGGTGGATCCTGGCACTCACTGGCAGACTTCCTAGTAGAGAGAATTTTCTGTGTGCTCCTGGGATGGTGGGGAAGCTCCTGGAATCTGATGATGCATTTCCTAGTGAGGGAAGTTATGTGCACCCTCTCAGGACAGCAGGGCAAGTTCCTGCACCCACTGACAGATTTCCCAGTTATGGAAGCCATATGTGCACTCCCAGGACAGCATGGGCAGGTCCTGGGGCCCACTGGTTAAATTTCTAGTTTGGGGAACTGTCTGCACCCTTCTGCGTCAGCAGAGGTGGGGCCTGCTGTCTGCCCACTGGCCTGAAAGAGTCAGTCAGTTTCTGCCTCTGGAGCCCAAGATGGCAGCAGCGACTCACACCCACCCCCGGAGCTCCTGTATGTGGTGTCCTGTTGCCTGAGAGCACTCAGACGGAAAGAAGTTTCTATGGTGGTCCTGCCCATCTCCTCGTGCACCTGCCAATAATGGTGTCTTACCTCTCTGGGGGGCCCAGTCTTTTTCCTAGTAAACCTTCAGTTGCCATGGCTGGAACTCTTCAGGCGGTTTTCCTATCTAATCCTGGTCCTTTCCCTGGAGCTGAGCTTCGGAGTCTCAGCTTCAGCATCCAGCTCCACCCTCACTGACAAAGGTCTATCTCAGTTTGGGGAGCGCAAGGTGGTGGTGCTGACCCTCTGTTCAAGTTACTCTCAGTTTTGCCTTCCACAAACTGGTGGCTACTCTCCCCTCCATCCAGTCAAATTCCCCTGCTGGTGAGGAGCCTTCCCAAGGTGCGGGAACATTTCCTCCTTCACATTTCACTCCCTGTGGCACAGGTCCTGTCCTGATTCCTTCTTTTTATTTTTCCTTTTGTCCTACTCGGTTATGTGGAGCCTTTCTTGCCTTTTTGGAAGGCTGAGGTCTTCTGTTGGTGCTCAGTAGCTGTTCTGTGTGAATCGTTCCAATTGTAGATGCATTGTCAATGTTTCTGTGGAGGGAGGCGAGCTCTGCTTCCTACTCCTCCACCATCTTGATCCCTGTCTCCACATCTTAATTACTTTTCACAACTGATCACTTCCTCACCTCAAGAAGCGCTCCTATTACTTTCCTAGTTTTCAGGGATCATGTGGATGGTAAGTTGTGGTTTGTGTGGTGATTGCTATTTTCCACTTGATATCTATTTTCCCCTTCTTCCTTAGAGACAAAAACCAAGTACTATACAGGGAGGTAATGTGCCCAAATAGAAGAACATATTTCTGGTCTGCTTTACACACAGCTGGTCATACAGTCCATTTTGTTTGACTACTGGGAAGGCTAATTAAATGAAGCTGACTCAGCCAGGAGGAGGACCCTTTTGTGCTTTCCAGTTTTTAGTTATTATTGTCTGTAAGACTGAAACTTGAGAGGCCACCTTGGACCATACATGGATTCAGTGATGGAAGCCATTCCCTGAGAATAGCGGAGAAGAAAGATGAAAGGAGTTTGGCTCCCTGAGGATTTGCACAACTCGATTGTCCTCATTTAGACTTATTTTATATAGACTATTTGCATTCATACTTATTTTATTTAGGAGAATAACACTTGAATTTTTATTCTAGATTTTTAAAAATTGAGGTATAGTTGCTTTACAAAGTTGTGTTAGTTTCTGCTGTACATCAAAGTGAATCAGCTATATGTATACATATAACCCTTCACTCTTGGACCTCCCACCCACCATCCCCCATCCCACCCATCAATGTCGCCGCAGAGCACCGAGCTGAGCTCCCTGTGCTACACAGCATGTTCCCACTAGCTCTATATTTTACACATGGCACTGTATATATGTCAATCCCAAACTCCCAATTCATCCCACCCCTTCTTCCCCTGCTGTGTCCACACATCCATTCTCTACATCTGCAACTCTATTCCTGCCCTGCAAATAGGTTCATCTAAACCATATTTTTATATTCCACATATATGCCTTAATATATGATATTTGGTTTTCACATTCTAACTTACATCACTCTGTATGACAGACTCTAGGTCCATCCATGTCTCTACAGATGACCCAATTTCCTTCCTTTTATGGTTGAGTAATATTCCATTGCACATATGTACCACATCTTATATATCAATTCATCTGTCAATGGACATTTAGGTTGCTTCCATCTCCTGGCTATTGTAAATAGTGCTGCAATGAATATTGGGGTGCATGTATCTTTCAGAATTATGGTTTTCTCTGGTTATATGGTAGTGGGATTGCTGGGTCATATGGTAGTTCTATTTTTAATTTTTTAAGGAACCTCCTTACTGTTCTCCATTATGGCTATATCAATTTACATTCCTACCAAAAGTGTAGGAGGGTTCCCTTTACTCCACACCCACCCAGAATTTATTCTTTGTAGATTTTTTGATGATTGCCATTCTGACCAGTGTGAGGTGATACCTCATTGAAGTTTTGACTTTCATTTCTCTAAACATTAGTGATGTTGAACATCTTTTCATGTGCCTCTTGGTCATCTCTATGTCTTCTTTGGAGAAAGGTATACTTAGGTCTTCCACCCATTTTTTGATTCAGTTGTATGCTTTTTTGATATTGAGCTGCATGAGCTGTTTCTGTATTTTGGAAATTAATCCCTTGTCAGTTGCTTCATTTGCAAACATTTTCTCTGATTCAGAGTTATCTTTTTGCCTTGTTTATGGGTTTCTTTGCTGTGAAAAAGCTTTTAAGTTTAATTAGGTCCCATTTAATTATTTTTGTTTTTATTTTCATTACTCTAGGAGGTGGGCCAAAAAAGATCATGCTATGATTTAAGTCAAAGAGTGTTCTTCCTAGGTTTTCTTCTAAGAGTTTTATAGTGTCCAGCTTTACATTTAGGTCTTTAATCCATTTTGAGTTTATTTTTGTGTATGGTGTTAGAGAGTGTTCTAATTTCATTCTTTTAAATGCAGCTGTCCAGTTTTCTCAACACCACTTATTGAAGAGACTGTCTTTTCTCCATTGTATATTCTTGCCTCCTTTGTCATAGATTAAGTGACCATAGGTGTGTGGGTTTACCTCTGGGCTTTCTATTCTGTTCCATTGATCTATATTTCTGTTTTTGCGCTAACACCATACTGTCTTGATTACCTTAGCTTTATAGTATATTCTGAAGTCATGGAGCTGGATTCCTCCAGCTCCTGTTTTCTTTCTCAAGATTGTTTTAGCTATTCAGGGTCTTTTTGTTTCCATACAAATTGTAAAATATTTTGATCTAATTCTATAAAAAATGTCATTGGTAATTTGATAGCAATTGCATTGAATCTGTAGACGGCTTTGTGTAGTATAGTCATTTTCACAATATTGATTATTCTGAACCAAGAACATGGTATATCTCTCCATTTGTGTTGTCTTTGATTTCTTTCATCAGTACCTTATAGTTTTCTGAGTATAGGTCTTTTGCCTCCTTAGGTAGGTTTATTCCTAGGTATTTTATTCTTTTTGCTGCAATAGTAAATGGGATTGTTTCCTTAATTTCCCTTTCTGAAATGTCATTGTTAATGTATAGGAATGCAAGAGATTTCTGTGCATTAATTTTGTATCCTTCAACTTTACCAAATTCATGGATTAGCTCTAATAGTTTTCTGGTGGCATCTTTAGGATTTTCTATGTATAGGATCATGTCATCTGCAAGCAGTGACATTTTTACTTCTTCTTTTCCAATTTGGATTCCTTTCGTTTATTTTCCTTCTCTGATTACCTTGGCTAGGACTTCCAAAACTATGTTGAATAATAGTGGTTAGAGTAGGCTTTCTTGTCTTGTTCCTGATCTTACAGGAAATGCTTTCAGCTTTTCAACATTGAGAATTACGTTTGCTGTGTGTTTGTCATATATGGCCTTTATTTTGTGGAGATAGGTTCCCTCTATGCCCACTTTCGGGGGAGTTTTTATCATAAATCGGTGTTGAATTTTGTCAAAAGCTTTTTCTTCATCTATTGAGATGCACATGTTGTTTATTCTTTAATTTGTTAATATCGTGTGTGACATGGTTTGATTTGCATAAGTTGAAGAATCCGTACATCCCTGGGATCCCACTTGATCATGCTGTATGACCCTCTTATAGTGTTATTGGAGTCTGCTTGCTAGTATTTTATTGAGGATTTTTGTGTCTCTTTTCATCAGTGATATTGGCATATATATATACTTTTTTTTTTGTAATATCTTTGGTTTTGGTATCAGGGTGATTGTGGTCTAGTAAAATGAACTTGGGGGTCTTCCTTCCTCTCCAATTTTTTGGAAGAGTTTGAGAAGGATGGGTGTTAGCTCTTCTCTAAATGTTTGAAAGAATTCACCTGTGAAGCCATCTGGTTCTGGACTTCTGTGTCTTGAAAGATTTTTAATTATAGTTTCAATTTCCTTACTAGTGACTGGTTTGTTTATATTTTCTATTTCATCCTGGTTCTGTCTTAGGAAGTTGTACCTTTCTAAGAATGTGTCCATTTCTTCCAGGTTGTACATTTTATTGGCATATATTTGCTTGTAGTAGTCTCTTACAATCCTTTGTGTTTCTGCGGTGTCAGTTGCAATTTCTCCTTTATCATTTCTAATTTTATTGATTTGACTCCTCTCCATTTTTTTTGATGTGTCTGGCTAAAGGATTATCTATTTTGTTTATCTTCTCAAAGACCCTGCTTTTAGTTTCATTGATTTTTGCTATTGTTTTCTTCATTTCTATTTCATTTATTTCTGCTTTGATATTTATGATTTCTTTCCTCTAATTACTTTGAGATTTGTTTGTTCTTCTTTCTCTAGTTGCTTTATGTGTAAGGTTAATTTTTTTATTTGAGATTTTTTTGTTCGTTTCTTGAGGTAGGATTCTATTGCTATAAACTTCACTCTTAGAACGGCTTTTCTTACATCCCATAGGTTTTGAATCCTCATGTTTTCATTGTCATTTGTTTCTAGGTATTTTTTTGATTTCCTCTTTTATTTCTTCAGTGATCTCTTGGTTATTTAGTAGCGTATTGTTTAGCATTCATACGTTTGTGTTTTTTACAGTCTTTTTTCCCTGTAATTGATTTCTAATCTCATAGCGTTGTGGTCAGAAAAGATGCTTGATATGATTTCTATTTTCTTATATTTACCAAGGCTTGATTTTTTGATCCAAGATGTGATCAATCCTGGAGAATATTCCATGTGCATTTGTGAAGAAAGTGTATTCTGATGCTTTCCGATGGAATATCCTATATATATCAATTAAGTCTATCTTGTCTAATGTGTCATTTAAAGCTTGTGTTTCCTTATTTATTTTTTGTTTGGATGATCTGTCCATTGGTGTAAGTGGGCTGTTTAATTCCCCCACTATTATTGTGTTACTGTCAATTTCTCCTTTTATGGCAGTTAGCATTTGTATTATGTATTGAGGTGCTCTTTTGTTTGTTACAGAAACATTTACAATTGTTATATCTTCTTCATGGATTGATCCCTTGATCATTACATAGTGTACTGCCTTGTCTCTTGTAACAGTCTTTATTTTAAAGCCTATTTTGTCTGATACAAGTATTGCTCTATCAGCTTTCTTTTGATTTCCATTTGCATGGAATTTCTTTTTCCATCCCCTCACTTTCAGTCTGTATGTGTCCCTATGTGTGAAGTGGGTCTCTTGTAGGCAACATATATATGGGTCTTGTTTTTGTATCCATTCAGCCAGTCTGTGTCTTTTGGATGGAGCTTTTAATCCATTTACATTTAACGTAATTATTGATATGTATGTTCCTCTTGCCATTTTCTTAATTGTTTTGGGTTTGTTTTTGTGGGTCTTTTTCCTCTTTTGTGTTTCTTGCCTGGAGAAGTTCATTTAGCATTTGTTGTAAAGCTGCATTGGTGATACTGAATTCTCTTAGTTTTTGCTTGTGTGTAAAGCTTTTGATCTCTCCATCAAATCTGAATGAAATTGTTGCTGGGTAGTGTAATCTTTGTTATAGGTTTTTTCCCTTCATCACTTTAAATATACCCTGCCACTCCCCTGTCACCTGCCGAGTTTCTGCAGAAAAATTAGTTGATTACCTTATGGGGATTCCCTTGTATGTTATTTTTATCATGAAATGATGTTGAATTTTATTAATGCTTTTTCTGGATCTATTGAGATAATTATGTGATTTTTATATTTCATTGTTTTAATGTGATGTACCATAATTTGATTTGTGTATGTGGAACCACACTTCCCAGAGATAAACCTCACTTGACCATACTGTATGTTCCTTTTAGTGTGCTGTTGAATTAAGTTTGCTAATATTTTGCTGTAAATGTTTGCATCTATATTCATTAGAGCTATTGGGAGGTAGTTTTTTGTTTTTTTTTCTCCTTTAGTGCCCTATCTGGCCTTGTTATCAGGGTATTGCTGGCCTCATAAAATGAGTTTGAAAGCTTTCTTTCCTTTTCATGTTTTTGAAAGAGTTATAAAAGTGTTTGACTTAATTCTTCTTTAAATATTTACTTGAATTCAGCATTGAAAGCATTTGGTCCTGAGTTTTTCTGTGTTGAGAAGTTTTTTATTACTGATTCAATCTTCTTACTTGTAATTGGTCTATTCAGATTTTCTATTACCTTATGATTCACTCTCAGTAGGTAGTATGTTTCCAGGAATTTATACACTTCTTCTGAGTTGTCTAATTTGTTTGTGTGTAATTGTTTGTAGCTCTCTAATGATCTTGTATTTTTACTGTATCAGTTTTAGTGTCTCATCTCTCATTTATTTTTTTTTATTTTTGTCTTCTTTCTTTTGTTCTTAGTCTAGCTAAAAAATTTGTCAGTTTTGTTTATCTTTTAAAATGATAGTTGGTAGTTTTGATAATCTGTTCTGTTGTTTCTCTTGTCTCTATGCTGTTTATTTCTGCACTGATCTTTGTTATTTCTTTCCTTCTAACTTTGGGCTTAGGGTTCTTTCTTTCTAGCTCCTTGAGGTGTAAAGTTAAGTTATTTGAGAATTTAATTTTCTTACTGTAAATGCTTATTGCTATAAAATTATCTCTTAAATTGCTTCTCACCATACCATAATTTTGAAAGGTTTTGCTTTTATTTCAGTTTTTCTTAAGATACTTTTAAAATTTCCCTTTTGATTTATTCTTTGATCCTCTGGTTGTTCAAGAGTATGTTGTTTAATTTTCACATATTTGTAACATTTCTAGTTTGTTTTCCTGTTATTGATTTCTAGTATTTTTTTTACCATTGTGGTCTGAAATATACTTCTTATGATTTCAGTCTTCTTAAATTTACTAAGACTTATTTTGTGACCTACAATATGATCTATCCTGGAGAATGTTCTTTGTGAATTTGAGAAGAATGTGTATATATATGTATATATATATATATATATATATATATATATACATACACACACACACACACACACACACACACACACACACACACACACACACACACACACACATATATATATATATATATATATATATATACTGGTGCTATTGTATGGAATATTCTGTATATGTTTGTTAGGTCAATTTGGTGTAAATTATAGTCAAGTTTAACACCTCTTTATTGATTTTCTAGCTGGATGATCTATCCCTTGTTGAAAGTGGAACATTGAAGTTTCCTACTATTATTGTATTGTTGTGTATTTCTCCTGTTAGTACTCTTAGTATCTGTTTAATATATTTACTTGCTCTGATGTTGGTTGTATATATATTTTTGATTGGTATATCCTTTTGATGAATTTACCCTTTATCATTATATAAAGAGTTTACTTTATTGTTATGACATATTTTGGCTTAAATTCTATTTTGTCTGATGTAAGTATAACTACCCTTGTGCTCCGCTGGTTTCCATCTTCATGGAATATTTTTGAATACTTTTATTTTGAGGTTTTGTGCATTCTTAAAACTAAAGCGAATCTCTTGTAGGCAGCATACAGTTGGGGCTTGCTTTTTTATCTATCCAACCACCCTACCCTTTTTGATTGGAGAATTTAATCCATTTACATTGAGAGTTATTATTC